>NW_022196896.1:99613277-99621214 GCF_008632895.1 Mastomys coucha | reverse complement strand
ATTTACTGCTTCTGTGGATGTAAGAGGGATGTGGGGAAGGACCTCTATTCACTGCTTCTGTGGATGTAAGAGGGATGTGGGGAAAGGACCTCTATTCACTGCTTCTGTGGATGTAAGAGGGATGTGGGGAAGGACCTCTATTCACTGCTTCTGGGGATGTAAGAGGGATGTGGGGAAGGACCTCTATTTACTGCTTCTGGGGATGTAAGAGGGATGTGGGGAAGGACCTCTATTTACTGCTTCTGTGGATGTAAGAGGGATGTGGGGAAGGACCTCTATTCACTGCTTCTGTGGATGTATGTTGGTCCAGCCACTGTGGAAGACAGCAAGGAGCAGCTCCTCCATTCGATGCTCCTTGGTATTTCCCTGAAGGATTCCAAATAAATGCATCACAGGGACACTCAAGCACCCACATTTACACTCTCCACATTAGCACTCTCCACAATAGATAAGCTATGGCACCAACCTAGGTATTCACCAACTGAGGCTAAGAGAAATATGGCATTACAGAAGAAAGTCACATCACATGCGACTGGACATAATCCCATTAAGTAAACTAGGCCTTTTCATGTATTCAGGAAGTCAATGTGGGGAGGGAAAGTCCTCCCCTAGGCTTTTCAGCTCATCAGCTTCAAATCGCACACAGGTCAGTGGCTTGGGAACCCGAGGGACCTCTGTCTGCCTTTACTTCCACTTAAGCTGGCATTTTATCTGGGTGGTGAAGCAATTCCCAGGAGGGGAAGCTAAGAGGACCAGGACAATCCCAGCAGGAGCAGGCCCAGTTCTTTTTCTCTTAGAGAACCTGAAAAGATCCTGAAAAGAGTGGGTATGCATCTTCTCTCCTTGGCTCCATCCCAGGGTAGGCTGTGTAGAGGCCATAGGGAGTACTTCTTTGATGGAGCTCCAGAGAGAGGCCAGGCTCCTTGACCAGTGGCAGGGGTTCTATTTCATGCAGATATCTCTCATCTTTCCTTTTCTTAAGCCATCCCAGCAGGAGATTAAGCATTGGACATGTATAGTTTTGGCTTGCCAAGAACAACCCACTAACTCATCTCCTAAATCCTACCAAGCTTTCCTCCAGACACAAGTCATGGCCAGTTCTGTCAGACTGGAGGCAGATGGGAGTCACTGATGGACCAGCACATAGCCATCGGTAGACCTCTGCTTCCTTGGGAGTCTGCATGTTCTTGTCCTTCCCGCTCTCTGAACGTTGAGTCACAGCATTCACACAGATGGTCAGCTATTACCCCTAGAGGTAATTTATGTTTGTCTGCTCTCCTTCTCGCCCCACCCACCATTCCACTCTGCTTTGTCATTCGACATTTACATTAAAGGCAAGCTCCTTCTAGTTTCTGGTTCCAAAGCCTCAAGTCTGCTTCATGTCTCATTCAAATCTCAGCACTTCATATTTATTGATGAAAGCTTGTCCTGTTGGTTAGCCTTCGAGCTCTGGACACATATCTCCTCTGCTAGATGGTTATTCTGGGCTTGTAAAGAGATGAGGGTTTGGGAACAAAGAAGGCAAGAAGGTCATTGTCTTCTTTCTTTCTTTGACAGCTTTGGGCTCCTTGAGGTGCAAGTTCATCCAATACAATCTCCTTCTCTGATTCTAGGATGTTTCCCTCCACTTTTCTAAGTGTTCCTTCTTATGTCATCTGTCAATCTGGCTTTGTCCATTGCTCTAGTCAGAAGCTCCACATCCCCTCCTCCACATCCCTTCCTTCCTTCTCTCAGCTCACCATTTCTTTCAGATAGATCTCTTCTGCTCACAGGAAAATGGGGAGAACAGGATGCTATTATTAGAGTTACTTTATACGTTAAGCCAGACAGACGTGTAGTTGGACAAGAATCTGAGGTGGTAGACCTTTGCCTCCTTAAGAGGCTGTGTATCCCTGTCCTTCCTGCTCCCGCGACAACACTTATCTACTTACATTCAGGTGGTAGATGCCAAGTCTACAAAGAAAGCCCATAATTCCCATAAAACCTATATTCCATTTGTAACCAGTGCTCTTCTGTGGTAACACATTGTACTTTGTTTTTCTCCTTGCTTACAGGAATTCATTTGCTACTTTCTCTGTCTTTTTCTCTGTCTCTGTCTCTCTCTCTGTCTCTCTGTCTGTCTGTCTCTCTCTCTCCTTCCTTCCTTTTGATAGACCAGGAGTTAGACATATGGTATAATTTTCTTTAGACAGGGTCCCATGTAGCCCAGGTTAGACTTTCACACTCTCCATGTAGCCAAGGATGTCCTTGCACTCAGATCCTCAGCTTCCATCTCATGAGTTCTGGGATTACAGGACTTTGTGACCCTGGCCCTTCCTCTTTTCCTTCCCTCCCCTCCTGTTCTCAGCAGTACTAGGGCTTGGATCTACAGTCTTGTTCATGCTAGAGAAATACTCTACATCGAGCTACATTCCTGACTTTCTTTTTTTATTTTTTTTCTTAAGATTTATTTATTTATTACATGTAAGTACATTGTAGCTGTCTTCAGACACTCCGGAAGAGGTCATCAGATCTCATTATGGGTGGTTGTGAGCCACCATGTGGTTGCTAGGATTTGAACTCAGGACCTTTGGAAGAGCAGTCAGTGTTCTTAACCACTGAACCATCTCTCCAGCCCCCCTTTTTTTTCCTTTTTATTTTGAGACAAAGTTCTATTAAGTTCCCGGGGTTGGCCTTGAACTCACACTGAAGCCAGGTAGCCTTTAAACTCACAATCCTGATTTAGCCTTCTGAGTGCCAGGATTTCTTGCCTACCACTACCCTTAGCTCTAAGAGTTGCTTCCGTTTAAACCTCTCTATTGATGTTCTTAGCTTCTACCTCTGTCTTTATTCCTCCTGAAGACAGAGGGGATGGGAGGAATCTAAGGATAACCTCTGGTCAGTACAGTGGTCAGGTGTGAAGTTCAGCTTCAAAGCCAGGTTACATTTCTGGCAGGAGATATTTTAAATGTGGGTTATGGATGGCCTCAATACCTGGAAGATTATTATGAACCCACTATTAAGCCAGAGGCAGATGAACACACTTAGGTCTTTCCACAATGCCAAAATTGATTAAGCATGAATTCACGAGGCCCAATGCTTTTAATGGCATCATCTTGGTAATCTGGCTAAGGAGAATCCAGGTTCTTTTATTCAAATTTTAATTACTAATAGTGTCTCTCATATCACATAGTAAATCTTCATCCCCACCAACGAATATGTATAACTTAAAGAATGCGTACACGATAAAGAGGCTACAGCAGAGGTTAAAAGGATTAAGATGTGGGCACGAGAGAGTCATACATTTATATTAATAAATAATGGACTGAGGCCATCTTAAAGGAAGGAGGTTGCTGCTTAGGCCACTGGAGAGTCAAAGCTGAGAGTGAAGAGGCTGAGTTGAGTTCATCTGTGATGTGAGAGGGCAGCACTGGGCATAGCAGGGAGAATGGTTTCAGATGCTGGTAGGTGAGCGATGTGCGGGCAGACAGCATTGAGGAGGCTGTGTCCAGAAAGGGTGGGGGAAGGACTTGAACCCAAGGATAACCGGGAGTCCTGCCTAGTGTTTTATAGAGTACATCTCAGGTATCAGATGATAGTTGGTGTAGGGCCATTGCCACCACAGAGCAAGGTATCTACCATCCTGAGGGAGCCAGGTGAGGGAGTTCCACTTCTTCCCTGTTTGGTGTCTGACAAATTCTTGAGTCTGCATTCCCTGATGTGACTTTGATACGCCATGTGCTCCTACAGTCTCAATAAGTGTAGAAGGCAGCACCAGTTTTTATCCCCAAGGGCAAATCAGGTTTTACCCCATGCTGCATGGTTCATGATGGACAGGTGGTAGTGACTGAGGGCCACCGGGCAGTGATCATCCTCCACGCTTGAAATGGAGTCAGAAGCTGCTGGTAGAACACAGAGCCTCTCAGGGTTTTACAGAATGTGGAGTGACTTGGAGCAGGACAAACAGGATCTCAGCAAAGGGGAACACTGAAGAAGCAGCTGTATCTGTCTGACGTCTGACTGGAACCAGCCCTGATGAATATCCTTAGGATGAAGGAGGAAACAGACATTTTGTTCCACTCTAAGCCATCCAGGGTTACATAATTGGAACATTTTCTCTCAGAAAGGGTTGATAGATAGATAGGATAGGGGTGGAATTAGAGAGTTAGAAATATCCAGAAGAGAGATTTTGATTCACTTTTTTTTTTCTAAGAATGATGACTTCAGGCTCCTCTACTTAGAAAATGTCTAAGTACTGACGGGCTGTGAGGTTTGTGCTCCATTTAGGGAGGATGAAGATGGATGGAGGGAGAGGAGGATGAAAGGATAAAGAAGGAAGAAAGAGGGAAGAGGGAACAGGTGCATGTTTGTGTGCATGGTGCATGTGTGTTTGTGTATGTGTGTATGTGGGTGGGTAGGTAGTACACTCCTTACTGGCTGGGGACACAAGGAGCCAACTGAACTGTCCCTTTTAATGGTTCCAAGAGCAGAACAGAGAAAAACAAGGACCTAGAGCGTTTCCTGCTTCCTGACTATGCCTCGTTCTTGGTCACTCCAGTCCAGGTATTGAGTGTAATGGAGAATTTGTGAGAGTCTTGCATTTCAGAGAAACCACAGCAAACAGGTAGGTTCCCTGAAAGGTAAGGTGGTGTCATCAGTGTGAAGGGCTCCACTGTAGAAGGTGACAGGAGAAAGGGGGGCTCTGGAGCCACACTAATATATAAAAAAAACAAGACTGCTTTTTAACTGGGTAAATTATAACATGGCACAGTTTCCTAATTGGAAAGATGGAGCTATTGAGAGCAACAGGTAGGATGATCAGGAATGCCTGGCTTCTGCTTCTGGAGAGTTGGTCAGAAAATTTCAATATCTCCTTAATGCTCCCCCTTGCTTCTCATTCAGCCCTTGTTTTTCAGGGCTGAGGACGGGGTAGTTGGGCGTTTGAGACAGGGTTTCTCAGTGTAACTCTGGCTGTCCTGGAACTCACTCTGTATACCAGTCTGGCCTTGAACTCACAGAGATCTGCTTGCCTCTGCTCCCTGAGTGCGGGGATTACAGCCTTTCTATATAAACCATCGCAGAAGCCAACTAAAGTGGAACCCAACAGACTCAAACCCTCAAACAGTTCTAACTGTTGTCTTTGACTTTTAGGAAGGCAACAAGGACAGAGAAAGTGAAAACATGTTGCAACCTGGAAGGACCACATGATGACTCATTAGAGTGTGGGTGGGAGCTGGAGACACAAGGTCTTCTCTTCTGAGTGACCCTGCGGTACCCTCAAAGTCTCCCTTCTCCAGATCTAGAGCTGTCTGGGGGAAGGGGTTGACTTCTAGAAAGAACATGACTTAGAATTCCCTACTAAGCTACTTACTCAGCTGGTAGATTTTTTTTTGACCTATCCTCTGGAACAAAGTTGCAAAGTGGAATCAGATATCTTTGAAAAAGTAGATGACCGGTTAACCAAGTTAAAGTTCAAATGGATCCAAAGCACAATTTTGATTTTTTTTTTTTTTGGTTCTTTTTAATTTCTTGCTGATAAAATTTTTGGCTGTCTTGGCTATCATGTGGAATTTGATATAAAACCATTGGGAATCCACAATACAGTGGAAGTAGACAAATACAATCTTTTTAATGGCTTTCCATTCTTTCTAAATCTTCCTTTATAAAAGATGTCATAGTCATGTGGTCTCTCCACAGCAGTAGAAGCCCCAAGACACTTCTACTAGAAGGAAGTCAAACACCTAAAAGTAAATAATAAATTAACTGAAAAAATGATAAAATATAAAAGAAAAATGATGAAACTAAAAGCTTTTGAAAAATCCAATAAAAGTTATTTTTTATTAGATATTTTCTTTATTTACATTTCAAATGATATCCCCTTTTCTGGTTTCCTCTCTGAAAAATACCCCTGTTCCTTTCCCTCACCCCCTGCTCACTAACCCACCCTTTCATGGTCCTGGCATTCCCTTACACATAGAACCTTCAGAGGACCAAGGGCCTCTCCTCCTATTGATGACCTACTAGGCCATCCTCTGCCACATATGCAGCTGGAGCCATGAGTTCCCACTATGTACACTCTTTGATTGGTGGTTTAGTCCCTGGGAGCTCTGGGGGTACTAGTTAGTTTATATTGTTGTTCCTCTTATGGGGCTGCAAACCCCTTCAGCTCCTTGGGTCCTTTCTCTAGCTCCTTCATTGGGGACCCTGTGCTCAGTCCAATGGATGGCTGTGAGCCTCTACTTCTGTATTAGTCAGGTACTGTCAGAGACTCTCAGGAGACAGTAATATCAGGCTCCTGTCAGCCAGCACTTGTTGGTATCTATAATAGTGTCTGGGTTTGGTGATTGTATATGGGATGGATCTCCAGGTAGGGCAGTCTTTGGCTTGTCATTCCTTCAGTGTCTGCTCCATACTTTGTCTCTATAACTTCTTTCATGGGTATTTTGTTCCCCCTTCTAAGAAGGATCAAAGTATCCACCCTTTGGCCTTCCTTCTTCTTGAGTTTCACATGGTTTGTGGATTGTATCTTGGGTATTCCGAGCTTCTGGGCTAATATCCACTTATCAGTGAGTGCATACCATGTGTGTTCTTTTGTGATTGGGTTACCTCACTCAGGATGATATCCTCCAGATCCATCCATTTGCCTAAGAATTTCGTAAATTCATTGTTTTTAATAGCTGAGCAGTACTCCATTGTGTAAATGTACCACATTTTCTGTATCCATTCTTCTGTTGAAGGACATCTGGGTTCTTTCCAGCTTCTGGTTATTATAAATAAGGCTACTATGAACATAGTGGAACATGTGTCCTTATTACATGTTGGAGCATCTTCTGCATATATACCCAGGAGTGGTACTGCTGGGTCCTCAGTTAGAAATATGTCTAATTATCTGAGGAATCACCAGAGTGATTTCCAGAATGGTTGTACCAGCTTGCAATCCCACAAACAGTGGAAGAGTGTTCCTCTTTTTCTACATCCTTGTCAGCATCTGCTGTCACCTGTGTTTTTTAACTTAGCCATTCTGACTGGTGTGAGGTGGAATCTCAGGGTTGTTTTGATTTGCATTTCCCTGATGACTAAGGATGTTCAACATTTCTTTAGGTGCTTCTCAGCCATTCTGGATTCCTCAGTTGAGAATTCTTTGTTTAGCTCTGTACTCCAGTTTTTAATAGGGTTATTTGGTTCTTTGGAGTCTAACTTCTTGAGTTCCTTCCATATATTGGATACTAGCCCTCAATCGGCTGTAGGATTGGTAAAGATCTTTTCCCAATCTGCTAGTTGCCATCTTGTCCTATCGACAGTGTCTTTGCCTTACAGAAGCTTTGCAATTTTATGAGGTCCCGTTTGTCAATTCTTGATCTTTTTTTTTTTTTTTTTTTTTTTTTTTTTTTTTTTTTTTTTTTTTTTTTTTTTTATTTTATTTTTTTTTTTCAATTCTTGATCTTAAAGCATAAGTTATTGGTGTTCTGTTCAGGAAATTTTTCCCTGTGCCCATGTGCTCAAGGCCCTTCTCCACTTTCTTTCTTTTAGTTTCAGTGTATCTGGTTTTATGTGGAGGTCCTTGATCCACTTGGATTTGAGCTTTTTACAAGGAGATAAGAATGGATCAATTTGCATTCTTCTACATGGTAACCGTCTGGCACTGTTCTTTTCAGTCATGCCAGATGATTCTTTCAGTAGCATTGACCATTTTCCTCGCACAGACACTGATGGTCACTCTGCAGAGTACATGACCAGATTCTGTTATCTGAATTTTTCTGTGTCAGTTTCTTATTCTAATACTCTACCCTATGAATTCCAGCCACTTTAATCTTGCTAGATTTTCAGCTCCAAAACTCTGCTGTCTCTGCCTGAGTTCTTCTATACTGTGCCATAACTTATAAGCCCTAGGGCAGTAAGCTGGGGCAATCATTAGGACCACTCTACTTTCTTCTATTATTTGGGAATCACTACCACCC
>NW_022196896.1:99610593-99613267 GCF_008632895.1 Mastomys coucha | reverse complement strand
TGTCCAGTGGTCTCAAAAAGTATTTCTTCATATATCTGGTTTGGTTTGTTGTTGTTGTTGTTGTTATTTCGGATTAGATGGCAAGCACATTACTTTTTTCTTCTGTCTTAATCAAATTTATATTACTTTAATGAAAACTTGAATTAACCAGTCTACCAGACAGGAAGACTCACTTGGGTCCGTAATTTCAGAGGTTTCAGTCAATGGCTGCTGGACTTATTGGCTTGTGCATATCGTAAAGCAGAACAGTGTGGCTTGGGTGTGGTGGAGAAAACTGCTTGCTTCATGGCAGCTGAGAGTCAAAGAGGGAGGAAGAGGGATAAGCCTTCATTACCAAAGGAATGAGCAGTCGGACCTATGCCTCACAGATTTCACCACCTCCTGGTGGTACCGCAAGGGGACTAGAACATTGGGGGATGCTTATCTGTACCATAGAAATTCCATCCTGAAATTAATAGAAGCAGAAGCCTGGCTTTTCAGTATCTTGACCATGGTAGTTCTCAACAATTGCATGTGCTTGTTGAAATCCATAGGATCTTATGTCTAGGGATTTTTTTTTATTATGCAAAGTATATATCTCAACTTGAAGAATGGTTTCATGCTATATAGGAAGTGTGGAAGGCTTGAGTTATTAGCCCTAAGTTGTACAAATAAGGTGTTTGAACTTTAGCAAATTGTTTGATCATCTTTGGGCCATAGTCCACCAAATCTTAAATAAAGTTTCCAGTGTTTTGCTTATTTGTTAGGTGTGTAAAGGGAAGTATGTTAAGGAATGTATGCTGAAAGCTTGGCTAAGTTGTTATATTCTCATGCATTACCTGTCTGCCTTTGCATTCATGCTTTTTGAGGTCTCATCTGTATTCTTCTCTAGATGGGATGTCATATTTGATCTTTACTTATTTATCTTCACATCTTTCACTCTCTGAGCATGTGGGCAGATATTGAAATGTATTTGAATAAGAGTAAATGACTGCTGACTGTTGAGTGCTTGCACACTTGTAGACAAATTTAAATTCTTTGTGAATACATTAAAAATCCAGCCTGTTTTAACTAAATCACAGAACTTGTGATATTCTCGTATTTGCAACTTACCTGTGGGATTAGGGCAGACTTTTTCATTTTACTTTTGTTTCACATTAATCTAGTTCACGGCATGGGGTAGAACAGTTTTCAAATTCAACTCATTGGCAAGGGATTCTATTAGCCCATGCTGATTTATTATTTTATGATTTCTCAACCCTGAAACAATCTCAGATTTATAGAAGAAGTGTCAGATAGGCTCAGAGTCCTGGCATAATATATACATATATATGTATATGTTATATATTATATTATATATATGATATGTGTGTGTATGTGTGTGTGTGTAAAGATTCTATAAAGCAATGATACAGAAATTATAAGTGAAAACTTAACACTGGAGACTAGAGAAATGGCTCAGGGGTTAAGAATGCTCACTACTTCAGAGAACCTGAGTTTATTTTCCAACACCTATGTTGGCAGCTCACAATCACCTGTAAACTATACGTCCTGTAGTTCAGATGCCCTCTTCTTGTCTATACACACACACACACACACAGAGAGAGAGAGAGGGAGGGAGGGAGGGAGGGAGGGAGGGAGAGAGAGAGAGAGAGAGAGAGAGAGGGAGAGGGAGAGAGAGAGAGGAATACACTCAACCAGACACATGCACTTATACATAAACAAAACTCAAAATAATTAGTGTTAGCCTATCAATAGTAACTATGGACTTTATTTAAATATTATCAGATTTTTCACTAGTGCTTTTTATCTGTTCTGTGGTCCAGTCTGAGACAACACAGTGCATTAAGCCATCGTGATAGCTTATTGTCAACTTGATTCGATTTAGAATAATCTAGGTGACATATCTGTGGGTATGTCTGTGAAGGTGTTTCCAGAGAGGTTTAACTTAGGACAGATGACTCATATCTGAATATCGGTGGTACCTAATCATTGCCTAGGGTCCAAGTTTAAATCAAAGCCATGAAGAAGAAAGATGATGAATATCTGCACTTATATCTCTGCATCTGAACTGTAGACATTATCTACTAATCATTTCATGTCTTCTATGATTGGCCATCCTTACCATAATGGACTGACTTGTCTCCTCAAACTGTAAGCCAAATTCTTTCTTTGTTTTTGGCAGTCTCTACAGCAACCTCTAATTGTTTTTCTTAATCTTTTTGCGTTTTTCATGGTGGATACATTGAAGAATTCTCATGAGGTATATTGGTAGACCATCCGTGGATTTGTTTTATCTTGCATTTTTATCAAAATTAAGGAACCTGGGAGAAGGACCCAGAATTGCCCTCTTTATATCAAATTAGTGTCCATGTGGTATTGAAATATTTTATTACTGGTGATGTTAGCTGTGATCACTTCGTTAAAGTATTTTCTTCCAGATTGTTATTTTTTACTTATTGTATTCTATTTGCTAGAAATGAATCACTAAGTCCAAAGGACACTCAAGACCAGGGAATTAAATGCTACTTCCTGAAACCACACGTATCAAAGACAACATGTTAAAACAACATACTAATTAACACATATTTGGGGAACATATGTTAAAATTATATAAATATGTTGGATATGGTTTTTTAACCAATCCTGTCATTTACCGATAGTTATTTTCTTTTTTTTTTTTTATTTCTTTATT
>NW_022196896.1:99576660-99601953 GCF_008632895.1 Mastomys coucha | reverse complement strand
ATAATCCAATGATACACACACACACACACACACACACACACACACACACATATTTCTAATCTTGGCCATTGAGAGATTTTTCTATATTGACTTCTATTTGGGTTTTTTCTTCCTGTGCCTACCACTGGTTAATTCTGAGTTTATTATAATTTTTTTACAGAAAGTTTTGTGGAGGGTATGTACATTGTATAGTAGATCATGTTTCTCACTGAATGTTTCATGTCTCTATATTTGACCAACACGAGAGGTAGGACTTTACCCATATTAAGTGATGTTCAGTAATCTGGCTGCACAGACTTTAGCTACATGCATAATAGAGAAAAAGAATCTATTTCCCTCTTACTATTTCTACTCTGAAATGCTGAAGGCCAGTGCTCTTGCTTCCACCTCGACAGCTTGCATCCTCTGTCACACACTGACAGAAAGTTCTGACGTTAAGTCATGCTCAGTGCACTTCTTATGAAGTGTAGGTGGTAGTAGAATTTGGAAATAAGAAATAGAGAAATAAAGTCTATCCTGACTAGGATAATGGACTACTCAGTCATTCCCTCATCTATACACACAAGTTGGTAGTAATATAAAGATGATTTTTTTGATTAGTTCAGAATTATTGGTAGTTTTATTGGGGTGACATAAAACTGGACAGATTAAAAATATAAAAGGAGATGAAATTCAGTCTTCTTTGCATCGCTTTCTACTATTTGATGCCTGTCACTACTCTCCATGGAGACTTTCCCTGGCCCTGGGTTCTTTGACCTAGACAATGGGCAAATTGTTGGGGGACAACAAGCTTTTGAACCCTTCTCTACAGCTCTGCCTCCAGATCCCGAGGAATTTGAGAAAATAAAACTCGCATCCTATCACGAGATGGTGCTGCCAAGTGAAACCATCCAACTGTATGCCTCAGCATCTTTATTGAGTTATTCAGCAGCTTCCTGAGTTAAACAGTGCCTCTCGCATCACGGGTCTTCATTAAATGTGCTTGGTAGAGAGTGCGCACTTGTGGAGCAGTGAACAACCAGGGAAATGCTGACTTTTGAATGGTCCCATTCATAGAGGTCTTACCTCCTGCTCCGCAGCCTTCCCCAACCCAGTTTCCTTCTGCTTCTTCACACCTGTGCGATCGAACCTCCTGCAATGTGGGATTTTTTCCAGTCAAAGTTTATTAAGGCGCAGTCTACACAAGTGTGTTGAGTTTTTAATGCATACAGCATTTTCTCTTTACCAATTGCCTTCTTCTATGAGTGGACTCTTACTGGAAAATCCAAGCCAAACCAAACCAAACCAAACCAATCCAAACCAAACTAAGCCATGCTTCTTTCACTCCTAGGAGAAGTCACTTGGCTTTGATACCCTCCCCCCACCCAAGCAATTCAGCTCTGTTCTGCTAATCTTAGGTAACTTGTGGGGCAGGAAATTGTGGAACAGAATTATAGAGTCATTCACCTGAATAGTTTATGTTCTTTGGAATTTTTCCAGCCAGTGTGCTGTATTTCAAGTTGAATCAAATAATTTTTTTGTGACCATTTATGGCTCATCAGTTTCAGCTGTTGTGTAAGCTATATGTCCAAATTTTTTTTTTTGGTTTGCTTTGACTTGTATCAGAAGGGTTGTTACAGGCTGTTGAGTGACCCGCTAAGGCACCATTTGTGTCTGTAAAACACACGTATATGTCTATGTATGAACACACTTAACATTTAAATGTTTTCAGCATTGGTAAAACAGAGAAGCAGCATATATCGTGAGTAGGTTAAGTCATTCATCCAACCAAAAGTCCTTTCTGTGGGAACCAGCATTTTTCCCACATCATCAATATTGTGGCCAAGTAGGCCATTGCCATGAACTGATCCATGAAGTCAGCCATTCACAAACTATTGGATTGGACATCAACTGAGTACTCATCTCTTTTCTGAAGAAAGCTGGACAAAGTAGATGCCCTTGAGAAGTCACGTTGCATGTGAGTTATAACTGAATGGAAGTTATAGAGCACTGGACCAGGAAGGGAGCTAACACTTGTGTGCCTTGTAAAATCTACTAAATTCATTAAATTCTCTCACTCATTCTCTACAGTATTATTAATGTTGCTATGTTCGCAGGACTCCCTAGTTCTCTAGGCTGGTCCATTTTGTTTTTGTTTGTTTGTTTTCTTTTGTTTTGTGTACTTTTATCTACAACACAATTTATGTAGATTAAACAGATAACCAATTGTTGTCATGGCATGTGATATGTGCTATCTAAGGGTCTGGAAAGAGATGGAATTTGCTGTAAGACAGAGAAGTACCTTCAGACTTTACAGCACACAAGAATTACCAGGTAGTTTATTAGTGCTGATGCCCAGCTTCTATCCTGGCATTTGGAATCCAGTAGGTCCTAGTCTCTGAATAAGGTATTTTGACAACCTTCCAACTTAAACTGGAGGGAATGGTAGTTTACCCTGAGTGGGTGGGGAGTAGATTAAGGGAGGTTCCTGGTAACAGAAGCCCACCTTTAGACTTATATTTATCTGGCTAGAGACCTTCTGTTTAGGTCATTGTCACCAGCACAGCAGTTTTGGGGGGACCACTATAGACCCAACAGGTTCCTGCCCTTATTTTGCCCTCCATGTGCACAGCTCTTTCTAACCACTCTCTTCAGACCTGTTTCTTTCTTCTCTGATCAGATGGCTGCTAGAATTGTCTTTAAGGAGCCTTTCTGGATTTCCAGACAAACTTTACCTCTGCGACTTACCTCAGGAAACCCCTAGGGCTTCCATATAGAAGCTGACCCTGTGATTCCTAAGTCTGTTGTTGACTATGGGTGCTGGTTTGGCTTGCAGACTCCATTGTACAGGGAATACTAACTTCTCAGTCCTTTCTTCTTTTGTGGGGGTATTCAAGCTGACCTATGGTAGCTACAGACTTCAGGGTTACTATGTCATTTAATTTGGGGTGTGTGGAGGGGATAATCTATGGCCAAATCAGGCCTAGTCATCCATCTACCATAAGCCAATGAAAGGAGCCGAGTTAAGAGTGTAAAGAATATAAATATTTATCCTCATACCCACAGATTAGAGTAGTCTTCACTTCTCATGAAGGCAACTTCTTTTTGTAACAGTTACACTGTGACAGAACATTACAGAAAACTGCAACCAATTAGAATAAGGAGATGTAAGGCTTAGTCCCTACAGAAACACCTACAGTACAACTTCTGTACTTAAGGCATAGGAATCATTGAGGAAGATGGGGGCAGAAAGATTGTAAGAGCCAGAGAAACAGGGAATTTACTGTGAGATTGTATTCCCTAGGAATAGAAGCCACACTTATAAAGTCTCAAACATGGCTGTCTAAATAGGGGCTAAATGAGGAAAACAACAATAGACATGCTAACATATACAACTCTAGACAAAGAACTAGAGGCCACTAGAAGATGCTGAGGGTGGGAGAAATAGTCTTCATCAGGGAAGAGAACACCAGTTGGTTACCCAATACCAAAAGGTTAGCCCTAAAGACATACATACAGGTAGCATTATATAGACTGAACAGGTGGTATTCATGAATATATATATTCATATATATATACATATATACATATATATGAATTCATATATATATTCATATAAATATATATGTATGTGTGTATGCATATGACAACAACAATTAGTGAAAAATGAGGCCATGAATTTGAAAGAAAGCAAGGAGTAATATATGGGAAGGTCTGAAGCAAGGAAAGGGGAAGTGATGTAATTATATCAATCTAAAAAAATAGAATAAATAACTTTAAACAGTGGAAAGCAGAAAAAGATTTATTAGAAGTAGCCACATTAAGAAGAGGGACAGAAAGGTGCAATGAGCAACCCTCAAGTCTTTTTGTCTTTAGGGGTCTTGAAGTGAGAGGAAAGTTTAAACAGAAAACCAAGGGTTTGTACAGTCATCTCAGTCAAGGTGTGGTCCTACCCACCTTTGACTCATTGCTGTCTGGGCTTCAGGTTTCTCCCCACCCCGCCCCCCGAGAGAAGTTGTTAGAACTATGTGAAATCTCTTTCTGAGAGATGCTTCCCCCCTCTGGCTGGTACCTGTCCTCAGCATGAGATTCCCAGGGAAATTTCCATTTTGGAAGTGTGTGTGGGGTAGGGTTGGGGTGTTCATTATTTCACTAGCCTGTTAGTTTGACAGGTGTCTTTTCAGAATATTTTCATTTTGGCCATGCCTCTTACACCAGAATCTTATGACACTGGAACTTTGGGGCATCCCCTCTGCTCACAGATGACCTACACTGCTTAGGACTAGCCATCACCCATTTATAGCATCACTACGAAGTATTACACAGCCTAGTGACTGTTCTCAACATATAGGTTGTGACCCCTATGACAAACCTCTGTCTCCAAATATATTTACACTATAATTCATAACAGTAGCAACATTATAATTATGAAGTAGCAATAAAAATAAATTTTATGGTTGGGGGAAGGAGGGTGACCACAGCATGAGGGACTACATTAAGGGACTGAAGCATTAGGAGGGTTAGGAACAATTGTTCTGGTGGTGTGTGTGTGTGTGTGTGTGTGTGTGTGTGTGTGTCTGTCAAATGGTGAGGACTTCTGAAGAGATTGGACATGCTGGGTATATACAACCAGCTCTCCCAAGTCATTTTATATTACTTCACACATTGCTACTAAGAGAGTGGGGCCTGTATGTTTGTTCCCAGTGAAATCTGGAAAGATCAATTTGAAGAGTGAAGGCTTTGTTTTGATATAACCCACCATGGATGCCAACTCTTTCTCTTTCAGGTGGGTTGCTGAGGGGGGAGAGCCGGAGGAGGCCTTTGGTACCTGTTTGCAGTTAGAGAAAGGAAGTCATTGCTTTTTTTCAACTACTTCCGTGGGTACAGCGGATTGGGGAATATAGTGACATTGAAAACTCATTTATCCTAGGGCTTGGACCACATTATCTTATTTAATTCTCTAACACATTTAGAGGAAAATAATAGCTCTCTGATTTTATAATTACAGGGAATCAGACTGAGTTTAAGGAACTTGTCTAATACAAAAGAAAAAATTATGGCCAGGAACCTGAAGTGACTTAGTGACTTGCTAGGGCTGTGAGTCAATGGGATCTCTCTCTCTCCCTCTCCCTCTCCCTCTTCCTCTCTCCCTCCCTCTCCCTCCCTCTCCCTCTCCCTCTCCCTTTCCCTCTCCTTTTCCCTTTCCCTCTCTCTCTCCCTGTCTCAAAAATCACATCTATTTAGTGTATACATGTGTACACATGTTCATGTGCACTTGCCATGGTGCATGTGTGAAAGTCAGAGGAGAACTTGCAGGAGTAGGTTCTCTCACCCACCTAGTGACTGAATTCGGGCTGTTTGGCTTGGAGATCAGTGCCTTAAGCCACTGTTTCACGATGCTTTGTCTTTCTTATGTGCGCTTTTCTACCCAGGCCACTTGCAGCTTGGCTTCGGTTGGTTTAGCTGTTGGTGTGTCTTCAGATAGGATAGAGGACAGCTGGCGTCCTCTCTGAGTAGAATAATCCCTCTGAGACTCGAACACTGTTGTTCATTTCCTTACCTTAGTGGGAGAAATTTTTGCTAGACATTTTGGAAGGCCTAACAGGATGCAGCTTTTAATAAAATATCCGTAAGCTGGAGTAAAGCCACTAGATAGCAGATGACCGCTCTTAGAACGGAAGCATGCTCAGGGCCATAAAACTCAAAGGTGGAAAGGAACCCTTCCAGCAGAGGGCTCGCTGATGGGACAGCTGCTTTTTATCTTATTTTTAAACAATGTTACATTTTATCCCACTAAATGGTTACAACTAGTAGTTAGTGGTAAGACATCAGCAATGTTTATATTTATTCTCAAATGTTTAACTTAAACTCAAAGGGAAATAGTTTAGGTATGAAAAAGTCACAGTGAGGGGAATGCACATGCAGGAGGCATCCTCCTTTGCATCTGCGATCTCATACCTATGAAATGAAAGTACTTCACAATGACTTACTGGGTTGCAGGCATGCTACTGTACCCTATGCCACAGTGGTGTCAAGAAAGAAGTCATCAAAAATTATCCTCTTGGGCTGGGGAGATGGCTCAACGGTTACGAGCACAGACTGTTCTTCCAGAGGCCCTGAGTTCAATTCCCAGCAACCGCATGGTAGCTCACAACCATCTGTTATGGTCATCCGATTCTGGTGTGTCTGAAGGCAGCAACAGTGTACCCACATACATGAAATAAATAAATAAATAAATCTTTTTTAAAAATTACCCTCTTAAAATAAATGTAAAACTTCCTCAAACAAATTTTGTTCTTATAATCCTTGGCCTCAAAGAACTTTTAGATCAGGGCAGAAACACTGATTTATTTCTAAAATAAAGACAGAAATATGAAAAAGTGACAATACAGTAAGCATTATAATCTAGAAGAGGCCTAGAAGAGACTTATGGTAAGAGACACTTCAGGCAACTGCCAAGGAGAAGGCCGGAAGAAATCATGAGGAGGCCAAAATGCCAGGGTTGCATTCAGAGAGGGGAGACAAGGTGAGACAGGCCAGGAGGCTAGGGGGCTCACTGATGGATTTGGGGGGCACGGATTTGGGGGGCACATGAGAGAAGAGGCCCTGGGGGTACTTGAGTATCTTTATGAGGGAGGGGATTTGGAGAAAGTATAAACTCTGAAGTGTGTGCCAGGATCCATTCCTGGATGTACTAAGTTAAATAATCTCTCTGAGTTTTGATTTCCTCCTCTGTATAGCTGGGGCAATGAGTTTCATAGAGCTGCTTTGTCCTTGAGAGAGAGCCAAAAAATTGGAAGGTTGTCTGGAAAACACCAGACCCTGATAATGACAGTTATCATCTATTCTTACACGACATTCAGAGCATCCTGTGGAGAAGGTATTGCTGCCGCCTCCTACCTCTGGAAGTTACAGAGTTAAGAACTCTTGGCGAGGGATCTCTAGTAAGTCATCAAATCACAATTCAAATCCAGGCTTGTCTGACTCCTAAATCCTTCCTTGTTTTTTTTTTTTTTTTTTTTTTTTTTCTGCCTTCCTTGATAATTTTGAGACTGAAGCTCTTTGAGGAGGCTAGAAGAACTCAACTCTAAAAGTAATCGAAGGTAGACCAGTTTGAATCACAACACAAATGGACTATTTTAATCCTGCGCACATGTGTGCGTGTGTGCGCGTGTGTACGTGTATGCATGCGTGCGCACATACACACACACACACACACACACACACACACACACACACACACACACTCACACACACACCAGTGAGGAATTTCTCAGCGGTCAAGGTCAGGGATGGAATTGTCAGGGCAGAGTTAGGAGAGAGAGTGTGGGAGAGACAGGATACTTAATGTAATTCTTGACACATAATGGAGTAGCCTCCTTGCTTTGACATGCAAATGTCCAAAGCAGGACATCAAACAGGCTGGCATCTCGACCTCAGCATGCTATTCTGTGATGCTAAGAAAACCAGCATGTAGCTTATTAGACTAGAAAGAACAAGAGCAAGTGCAGGGTTTCACTTGCCAGGGCTTGCTCAAAAGCCATAACCAACTTACAGCTTGCCTCCCAGATCCCTTAGCTGGCCTTAGCACTGGCTCTCAGTCTGGTCCCTATACTGGTGACACAATGGAGGAGGGACACAGCAAGAGCAAACTCTAGGATAATCATCATCAGGGAGTTAGGCTCTGTAAGAGGGAAGCCAGAAGGCTTTGCGACAGTAGATTAGGCTCCCATGGAGCACTCTTCATCCAGTGGGAAAAATCTGGAGCTAAAGTCAAGTCTTATGGAGGGAGTCCTCAGTTAAAGGTGGATTACAGTCTTTGCCTTCTAGAAAATAGAAAACCAGGTGTCTGGTCAAATCTGAGAGGTTCTGTCAATATGCTTGGGCATTGGGACGCTATCCTGATTTTTATATCAGGACCAATGTATGAAAGTGTTGTGGCAGCTGGGGTCCCAGAGCTCTGTAAACAGCAGAGTTGTGATTTCCAGAGGAGACCAGTGAAGCTGATCTTAGCATCAGGCTGGCTATGTGCACCTGCTCAATACATGGAAAGAGAATGGTTCTCTGGAAAGCAGGGCCTTCATCTGAGTTTGTAATGACTTCAGGTTCTGGTAATGACTTCCTGCTCTGCTCACATCTCTCAGAAACAATTCACCCAATTTACTCTTTGGTTTACCTGCAAGTGACTAGTGTACCTTGAAGGGACTGGTTGTGTTCAAGGACACACATGGAAAGGCAGAAGGCATGAATAACAGCAGTGTGGCTGCTGGATGCTGTCCTTTCATGTGTTCTTCTTGATCTATTTAGAATGTATCAGGCATGTGACACATGGCCAAGCTTAACTCCCAGTATTTAACAGTCACCTTACATTGAATAAATGAGGAGAAAGAAAAAAATTCAACAACCTAAGTTTTAGAAAAAGAAACCTGTCTGTGGTGGACACAGACCTCAAACCTTCCTGGCTCTACCTGGCTCAAGACTGGTTGGGAAACCTACTGGAGGAAGATCCTGAGAGCAAAGATACTGAGGGAGAGAAGACTGTGCTTTGGAAGTCTTTGGAAACCCGGACATACAAAGCTCTTCTACAAAGCACTAGTAGAAGTTTCCTGGAGAGAACCACGTGTCAGGTATTCTGGGGACCAGCTCTTGGGGTGTATCACCTGAGGCCTATTTCTGTCCAACATTTCTAAGTTGTCTCAGATGGGTTGCTCACATCCCAAGGGGTCATATTAGAGTCTGCTTTGGACAGGTCAGGATATGAGAACATGAAGGGCTGGCCGGAGAATGAATGATTTTGGTTATTTTCTGGAGTGTGGGGAGGGAGGATGGAGGATATTAACTTTTAGACAACTTAACAGTTTTCTTTTTAAATAAAACTCTATGCTCGGGGCTTGAGTTTTATTTTAACCATGGCGTGTTTCACGGGGCTCTCACAGCTGATGCATTAGCAGGGAATAACTTAGCAGGCACAGGACAAAGTTATGCAGCGTGGTGGGGGGAGAGTTTCTCTAGTTCCTTGTTTTCAGTCCCAGAAGAATTGAACCTTCTGTGTAGGCTGCCTGACATAGACCATGGCCTTGTCAGTGGCTCCGGAATTAACAAAGGGGTTTTTATTTACTCAGCGCAAAGCTTTTCTTACCTCCCTTCCCCATCCACTAAACCAGCCATGCACAGCAGCACGTACTGAGACCTCAAAGAAATCCAGCCACTGACTTGAAAGAATCCACACTGAAGGGGGCTGGGGCAGTTTTTAATAAGCTTGGTCTCTTCTTTTCTTCTTCTAGGATTTTTTTTTTAACAAAACTCTCCATGTGTTTGCCACAATAAAATGCTGAAGCTCTGGGAGGCCATAGAGATGGCCTCCTTCACAGAGTTGAGGACAGTGAGGGGTGCTTTAGGAAGGTGCTGGGAAGTGTGGATTGGCTCATAGCCAAGCAGTGGACAATTCAGAACTGCTGAAGCTTTTCCTTGCTCACAGAAAATCCTTGGCAAAGCCACAGCTTGAAATATAGGCATCCTTTCCAAGACCCAGGGCTTTACCAGACAGTATTTCTTTCCCTTTAGCACTATGGTCTATGTTATCTTACTCTCGAGTTGGAGCTAATCTCAGGAGTTGTACCTTCACCTGCAAGTCTCAGCCTCTGTAAAGAGTGACAAAGGCTTCTTGGGTTGTCTGATGTGATGGGCTGAGCCTTCTCTTCTGGTAGACAGCGTTGTTTATGGCAGGCATACTTAGATTATAGGTAAGTACTCTCTGAACATTCTGCAGAGTGAGGCATGGCCTGTGAGAAAGAGAGAGACAGAGAGAGAGAGAGAGAGAGAGAGAGAGAGAGAGAGAGAGAGAGAGAGAGAGAGAGAGAGAGAGAGAGAGAGAGAGAGAGAAGCAGACAGAGACAAAGACAGAGAGACAAAGACAGAGAAACAGAAACAGAGATGCAGAGAGAGACAGAGATGCACACAGAAAGACAGAGCACCATGAGATATTTTTCTGTGATCTCTGACTGTCAGCTGAGTTACTGCAAGGGAACCAGGCACCAACGCACCATATTTGTTGCTTCTCTTGCAGCTGTGATCAGAAGCAACTTAAGGGAGGGAGGATTTATTTTAGCTCACTGTTTTGGCCCATCATGTTAGGGAAGGCATCATGAGCTCAGGCAGTGGGAATGGTCAGTAGAGATGCCTCGCATCTTGGTAGGCTGGGAAAAGACAGCTCAGCTTAGATTGGAACCAGAAGTTGATCTAACCCTTAAGGACTACTCCCAGCAACCCAGGAATTGGAAGTTGACCTAACCTTTAAAGCCTACTCCATCAACCCACTTTTGCTACCTAAGCCATTGTTTTACAGCATTTCTACCCAGCACCATCAGCTGGGGACTGGATATTGAGACACATGAGTCTGTGGGTAGTTCACATTCAAACCATAACAGCTACCATGACTGTGGAGTAGTCCCTCTGCAAAGCCATTGTCTGTCAGGGAAGGAGGGAAAGATAAATGACCATCTCCTCCCCAAGCTTCCATGGCCCCTTAGCCCCACATATGCCTTAGTGAAGGTACAAGGAGGGAGGGAATCCAGTTGGCACTTCCAATCAGTCACCATAGTGTGTGATTATTGGAATGGCCAACCACAGGATCCCCAACAGTGGTTAGAGACATCTGGTGACGACTGATTGCCTGTGTTCTGTATTCAGTTGGACTGCAGTTCATGGCTGTGGTCAGAAATAATTCCTGCCAGCTTAGAGTCTGGGTAGAAAAGGTGCCCCATCCACCTCCCTTCAGCCTACGGGGGCAACCAGGAAAGGCCTGTGATGAGACAGAAAGGTAAGTAGTCCCCAGAGTCAATGGTTGGAAGAGAACTCCTACTAAGTCACACTGGGTATTTAGAGAGTGAAAATTTAGCTTTGGTTGTGTTGAAACAATGAGATTAGATGTCTGTCTGTGCTGACCCCTAGTAATTCTGGCCATAACTAGTAGGATGGTGTTACACGTGGTTGCTCACAAGGACGGCCTAGAAACCTGCAAGTTCTGAGGGAGGTCTGCAACTTTCTGGTTTAAATTTTTTAATTAATTAATTAACTAATTAATTATTAACTATGTGTCTATGTGTGGTTTTGTGCATGTGAATGTTATGCTCATAGTGGCCAGAAGAGGGCACTGGAAATCCTGGTCCTAGAATCAGAGGCAAGTTGGGAGCGATCTAACAAAAGTTATGAGGAACTAAACTCAGATCCTCTGCAAAAGCACTCTTAACCACTGAGCTTTTCCTCTAGCCCTTACCTGTCCTAGTCTTATACTGCCTCTGCAAGTTTGTTCTGGTGTATATATGGTGTGCTCACATATGTGAGCACAGGTACATGTGCTCGCATGAATGCGTATGTATAGGTCAGAGGCAAACATTAGATATCTTCCTTTATTGTTTACGACCTTATATATTGACCTAAGGTTTCTCACTGAACCTAGAGCTCACGGATTGACTAACCTAACTGGCCAGTGAGACTCTAGAAGCCTCTTGTTTCCACCCACTAGCATTGAAAGTACAGGTGATGGATGACCCCTAACATCTAGATTTTTAACTGGTGGCTATCATTTCAAACTCAGATGCTCAAGCTTGCAATACAAGGACTTTACCCTCTGAGCCATCTGTCCAGTTCATCTCCACCACATTTAGCCTCGTGAGAGCCCTGATAATTAATCGATCCCAAAGAGGCATCTCCGAATTGTACCCCTTGTTCTCCTCCCTACTCTGGATATTGGTCTTCCCAAAACCAATCCACCAAAATTCTGCATGCACCAACTGCAAAAGTATAGTTCTGACGTATTAATTCACTTAACAAATAGAGATTGGGTACTACAAAGGTCCAGGTAGTTTTATGGACACTGGGATATAATGGAGTTTGGCTTCATTCCCTATCCCCAAGTCACAAGAAAGCAATTGTTTAGTTCCATGGATAGAAAGCATCGTGCCCAGAAGCTGAGCTAGGTGCTGACAGCTATCAGTGATCTCTATCCCAGTTCCTTAAGATGCTCTTTAGGTAAGGATTCTGTTCCTGTATTTTCTTACCAATAAGGTGGTGAATAACCAGAGAATCTCTGGGTCACGTGAGCAGGAGCAGCAGAATCTCAGCTATCTGATTCCAGAAGTCCTACACCCATCTCCTTACACACGTATTCCAATATTCCTTCCCAAATAAGCCATGATGAGATTCTCAGAGGGTCCCTTGGTGGTCAGCTTTGGTCGGTAAGCAAAGACCTTCTCATTGGTCACAAGTCTACTGATTAGAATTACAGGACAGAATATGTTTCCCAAAGGAACATATAGCAAGTATTTATTTCTTTGTGTCTGTTTTATCTGTGTGTACATGTTTGTGCACATTCTCTCTCTCCCTCTCCCCCGCCACCCCTCCCTCTCTGTATGTGTGTGTGTATTCTAGTGTGTGAAGAAGGCTAGAAGCCAATGTCAGGGGTCTTCCCCTGTTACTCTTCATCATATACTTTGAGACACTCACTGAACCTGGAGACTTGGTGATCCAGCTAGGCTGGCTGACTAGCAAGCTCCAGTGAGATCCACTGCATCTGTCTCCCTAGTATTGGAATTCCTGACACACCTCTTCCTTGTTTGGCTTTTATGTGCATACTAGGAAATCTGACTCAGGCTCTCACACTTGTATAGCATGCACTTTATCCACTCAGCCATCTTCCCTAAATACTTGATTCTAAGAGAATGGATGTACGGTTCATTGAGAAGAGTTGGAGGAAAGTTAGGCCGGCTTCTTGGCTTCTTCCAGAGCTACACCACATCTTCCTGTTATGTCCATTCCTCTCCTGGTAGATTTGTGTAGGAGGAGATGGAATGCGTCTTTATATGTGTGTCATAGGTACCTCCATGTTGAAGGCAGGTAGATTTTGCTCTTCATTAAAGGTGACTTTCTTTTAATTGAGACTTTAGAGAGTAGCTACGAATTAACCCATCAAAGGAATGCTGTGAAATAGGTCTATGACCTATTTCTGGTGTGAGGTTTCAGTAATGATGATTACTAGATTGTAGATGAGGAGAAAGATGGGAATTAAAGGAAGTTGTCCAAAGACAAAGTTCATTCTTCGAGCCAGTATTGGGCAGAACAAAACAGTCACATGATGAAAGCTGTGGAGTCATCGTATTGCATGGCCAAAGGAATTGCAGACTCAGTAGAATATTGCCTTTGATGCTCCTGCTCCGGGGACTTTCTCTTTAATGGAGGGTAATTAATTATCATCATCCACTCTTACTTAGTAATAACCTTTTTTTTTTTTACAAGCACTTGGGCATTCCATATGCATGCTGTTGTCTAATATCCAAGCTGGAGGGAAGTGGTTCTTGGGTGGATGAGAACCATATCCCTGGAGAGCTTCTGCCTTGGGACACACCTTCCCCAAGATTCTGTGACTCACTAGCTGAGATCTGGAATGTTATCAGCAATTATGGAGAATCCTGGACACACATGTGCAGAATGACAGAGCGGAGATGACCTAGTTCTTTGCTGGAGAATAGAGGTACACATGAGGATCCTGGCTATGGTTGAAGGGGGAATAATTTGAGAATCGCCAGCCTTATTTCTGTCTCTGCCACACATGAATGGCCATGAGCCAACCATTCAGCTTCTAAAGGTACACCTCTTCAGTGTGGGCAGGGATTTTGTTCTTAACCTCACCTAGCTGGTCCTGGAGAAGTCTGATGCCATCAACCTTAAAGGAAGAGAGCGTTTCAGCGACTGGTGCCAAGTCAAAGCCAGCTATTGAGGCTGACTTCATGTGTTGCACTATGGAACTAGTGTTGCAGGAACTTGCTCCTGTGCCTATGGCTTTACTCTTGACTTTTTTTTTTTTTTTAAAGCTGAAAGGACATTCTGTATCATGAAGGTGGTAAGGAGAAACAGGAAGGGGGGTAGAAGTTGTGTTTGAAGAACATTGAACTATTCGGTGCCTCTGCTAAGACACATCCCTGCATCATTCAGCTTGAGCCTTATTCTAGACCTTTGAGGCTCTACTTTACAGAGATTACGAAATCATGAGAAATTAAACCACAGGGGCCAAAGGGCTCTCTTCACTCTGTAAGACCCTTTTTGAGGTAGGAAACTCAGAGGGAAGATTGTGCCAAAGTTAGGACTGAAGCCAGACTAGTCCTGTCTGTCACATCATTCCGCAGATGCCGCCCATCTTTCTTTCTAACTCTCAAGTCGTTTTCACACCAGAGAAGAAAGAAAAAACAAAATTGTAGGCATAACCTCCTCTAATCCCTGCCCTGCCTCCATTCTTGCTGCAATGCCCCTACTCCTCTTTCTCCCATCCTCCCTTCCAGGTGTTGCTGAGCTTCTCATGCAGCCTTGAAGTACAATTCTCTCCTCCTCACAGCTCCACCGCAGCCAAGCTCCTGGTGACAGGAAGATCAGAGGAGGAGCCAGGCTGTGTCAGGTACCTGAGATCTATGTGGGGAAGATGAAGGGCGTGCCCTGCCCTATTAGTCTCTTGGCTACTGCTAAAGTTGAATTCCAGAGATAAAGTCCTTGTCTTCCTGCCATTGGCTTTTCCTCACTGAGAGAGCCTGCTGATTTTAGACTCCAGGGGAGAGAGGAGAGTTCTTCAGGTCAGCATTGACCTGGATGCTCTCTGGTAGTCTTACTAGATTAATGGTGCTTGGCTCTAGAAGATACATCCCCTCCCTCCACCACCCACTCTCTGTCTTTAGTTACTGGTTTATTTCATCGTGCCTCATGCAAGAGTCTTGAGTTGGAGAGTGAAAGAAGAGGAGAGAGGCAGAGGAGAGAGGGAGGGAGTAGGGAGGGAAGAAAAAGAAGGGTAAGGGAGATAAAGACAGAGAGAAAGACAAAGGAAGGAATAAAGACAGGGAGAGGGAAGTGGGACAAGAATTTTCACTTAGGAGGTAGGACAGATACTAAGGCTAATGATGGAAGAGACGTGTCATCTCATAGCTTCTGGAACAGGTGCCACAATGTGAGTAGCAAACAGATAGAGGGCACAGAGATTCTAGACCTTTGAGACATTATGTGGAGCTGACTTCTTTTCCTTTCTTTATTGAAACATCATCACCATCATCTAACGAGGCAGGCCATCTCAGCTCCTCTACCCTGCAGGCAGATTTACACACCATGTGGCAATATCTTAAGCAGAGGTGGAGTTGACATGGCATGCCATCTCTCTAAGTTCAAACCATTTATTATCTCCCAAGTCTCGTCTGCCAGCAGTTCTGTCATCAAAAGGCACTTTCATAAGTACACTGTGTCCATGGCCGTGCCCCAAGATCTGCAGAGTGGAGGGCATGTATGGCTGCCTCATTTTCATGTGTTCCCTACAGGAGGTCCTGAGTCAGGAACTCTGCTAAGGATTTCACAAGCGTTGTTCCATTGCCACAACAAGAATCCCATTCTGCAGAAGTCAAAGAGGTCAGGCATCTCATCTGAGGGAAGAGAACCACCGACAGGCAGAACGTAGTGCAGACCTGAGTGTGGAGCTCCAAGATCCCCTTTTTCTCACTCAACTTCTTCATCTACCCGTCTGATGTCTTGGCTGGGATAGCATTACTTGGAGCATCTATTTGTGATGTCTTTGCAATCACAGTTGCAGCACAGTGGGACCTCTGACGTGAACATCCACTTCTCCAAGAGGGAGAGAGACAGTGAATTACTTGGGCCTGCATGGCTCTTTATGACCTGGCTTTGGGTATCATCTAGCCACATTTTTCCAGTAATTACATACCTGCTCATGCTTACAGTGAAGGGACAGTCTCCATCCCCAACTCAATAGTGCATTGTCCAAGACTTTGGACATATTTAAAAGCCACCAGATGTGATAAAATTGTGCATCAGTAAGTAAAATTGTGGGGTGGATGGATTGAGATCCTGATGTATGCCTGGGACAATGCTTGTTTGTTTCTCATTTAAAGAGTTAAAAAAACCTAGGATGACAATTCGTGCCTTCATTTGGCTGAAGTCATTCAACCCCCTGTCACCAAGGTGATGGGTGGAAAAAGCAGGTACCAGCTCCAGGGCAGAGGGGTAGCTAGATATCACCCACCAGTGGGATATTGTCTGAAGGGGGACTCCAAACCTCTGCCACATGAGATGCCATTCTGAGTTGGGGTTAGCTTACTGAATCTGTCTTTCATTTTATAGTTGGCAGGTCGGAAGCCACTGGAGAGGAAGAGTGTAATCCAAGGGGATGCCGTCCAGCCTGGTGGCCTCTAGCCCCATGTGTCTATAGGAGTAGAAATAAAGATGGAGAGCTTACCTCTCAGTCACACTGGCTGGTTTTTAGGGCCCAAGCACCACTTGTGGCTGGTGGGGGATTCTAGCCAGTAAAATAGATAAAAATCATACCCACAGCAGCACTGATCTACAGGCACACAAGCTGCCGGATTTGGAGAGAACTGTAGTCAGTCAGGAGGGCCCTATCCTCTGTTGACCAGGCCTTGGAACTTTCTCCAGGAAGGCTGTAGGTTGCTAGGGACTGGCTGTCAGAAGTGATTCATAACCCTTCTTTTTTTTAATTTATTTATTATTATACATAAGTACACTGTAGCTGCCTTCAAACGCACCAGCACCAGAAGAGGGTGACAGATCTCATTACAGATGGTTGTGAGCCACTATGTGGTTGCTGGGATTTGAACTCAGGACCTTCAGAAGAGCAGTCAGTGCTCTTACCCAGTGAGCCATCTCACCAGCCCTCAGAGCCCTTCTAAAGCCCCAAGCTTGCCTTCTCCATTTGCTTGTCCATTTTAGTCTGGCTGACTCTCATTAGATTTGCAGTAAGAGACTAAGGGCTTGGCTGACTAGGGGGAATATGGCTGACTCTGTGGAGAGGGACTCTGTTTAAAGATTCAAAGGACCTAGGAGAGAAATCTCTCTGACAACAGCACTGGGGGAGCTGATAAGACCCCTGCCAGGAGAGGGAGGCTGCCTAGAGGGCTTCAGATCACCACTTCTGGCTACAGTCCTGCTTTCAGGAGAATACCACTCTGCTTCAGCCCCTCGCTCTCTGTATTGCGTCTCAGCTTGGACAAGAGACCAAAAGCCAGCGCAGTCCCTTCATAGGCTTCTTGGAGCCTCCTGACATTAGCATTATCTCCCTCTTTTGGGTTAGAAGCAAGCACTATTCCCCCTTTTATCTGTGGTAGCAGGGAGGGAATGTTGGCACCGACCCTCCCCATTCCACTTCCAGGTGTGACCAAGGCCTTTTTGGTCCTGTGCCTACTCTGGAGCAGGGCAGCAGAGGTTAGAGTCTTGGCTACTGACCCTAGATCCTCCCTCTCCCAGCCCCACAAGCAATTTGGCCAAGTCATTTCGGACTTTAGTTTCTCATCTGCAAAATGAAGAGGAAGCGACTGAGTGTTTCTCACAGACTACCATGATCAGCAGCCTCCCAAGGAGCATGCTAAAGGGCAGGTGTGACCCTCTAGGTCTGAGAGCAACCTGGGACTCTGTATTTCTTAGGATCCCAGGGCTGCTTTTGCGACTCGTCCATGGAGGCAAGGGTCTGGCTCTGTTTGGGGGATGCTTTGTATATAGACAGGAGCATCCTGTCTGTGCTCTTTAGTAGGGAAGCCACCTACTGCAGGAGGCTACTGAGCACTTCAAACATGGCTGGTGAGTTCAAGGAGCTAGCTTTTTTCGGTTTTACCTCGTTCTATTGAATCAGGGTGTCCAGTGGCTACTATTGTTGGATGGCGCAGCACGGGTACTCTCTAAGACATTTTACTGACTAGCTCTGTGGATTTAGACAGGTCACTTGATTCCTCAGACTCACGATTTTACCACCAGTACAAGTAAAAACAAAAAGATAGCGTTTGCTGTGTATCAGGGATGCTGGTTGGCTGGTAAGAATAGTCTGTAGTCTGAGCAGATGTGTGCTATGTAGTTATGATATTGCTATTACTGTTGCTACTATTGGTATTTTACAGTGGAGCAGTGGGAAGAAAAAGGTATGGAGGTTAGACAAATTGTACTAAAATCTCACACCCAGCTAGCTCTTGTTGTTTTGGGCTTCTGCAACCTTTGGTTGCACCAGCTCTAAATAACAGCTTTCCAGGATCGAGAATCTTAAATGTGTTGAAAGTTAAGCAGCTATAGTGCAATGTGCAGGATGCGGGAGGTAATCAATGTTAATATGTACAGTCAAACACTATCCTATCACTCTTAGTCACTGGGGTTCAAATCCTGGCCCTTACTAGCCATGTGTTCTTGGGAACCAATTAGATCTCCTTTCCTTAGTTTTATTGTCTGCTAGAGGGAGATCAGGATGCATGTCCAGGAAAGTCTAGCCACTGACATTGCCGTTTGACAAGTGGTGAGTGGGTTCTCTCTGTATTCTGTTAGGAACTTGATAAAGAATGACAAATAAAAGCAGAAACTCACCCAGCTCCTTCATTTATAGCATTCTGTACTAAGTCAGATTCAAATGATGCTGATAGTGGGTGATGGTGTAACAGGGGGTGGGGGGCACAGACAAGGCCACAAGAAAAGGGGGCATTCCAAGGGAGCCAACATAGTTGGTGATTGGATGTTGGAAAGGAGACAGGAGAGTCTGGGCTGGGGATGTGCATGTATACCTAGTCTGCTCACAAGGTTGTTGAGAATCAGCAGGAGGTCATGTGCAAATGGTCAAAGGCACACGTCTGGGAGGAGCTCAGTGCATGGGAGTCTCTTCTCCCCTGTGGTGCTGCCTGGGAGGAGCTCAGTGCATGGGAGTCTCTTCTCCCCTGTGGTGCTGCAGAACAGTACCTCATGCCGGCTGGGCATCCTCAGCCCTTGCACTGGAAACTGTGGTCCTTGCTATAGCTCAGGTCTCCCCTTAAATTAGGAACATTTCCCTGTTATGGTTGAACAGATATCACCAAATTAGGGCATACCCAATTTGTCAGTTGATGGATATTGCACTGAGCCCCAAAAGAGTAAAATGTCCACACAGTCTATGACACCAGGCAGCGGTAGTGCACACCTTTAGTCCCAGCACTTGGGAGGCAGATGCAGGCAGATTTATGAGTTCGAGGCCAGCCTGGTCTACAGAGTGAGTTCCAGGACAGCCAGGGCTAGACAGAGAAACAGTGTCTTGAAAAACCAATCAACCAACCAACCAACCAACAAACAAAAAACAAAAACAGTCTATGACATTGGAGAGTGATATCTCTTTGAAAAAGGCATTTATTTATGGCCAGTGTGTGTCTGTGTGTGTGTGTGTCTCTCTCTCTGTGAGTCTCTCTGTGTGTCTGTGTGTGAACATGGGCATGCTGCAGTCTGCCTGTGAAGACCACACAAAGAACAACTTTTAGAAGTTTGTTCTGTTAATTCCATCTGTTGAAAATGAGACTAAATTTGCCAAATTTGAAGCCAGCTTTAAGTAAGTACTAGCCAGGTCCATACTTGGGTCCTCAGGAAATGGCCATGAGTCTCATTTTGCCCAGGCTTAAAAAGGCAAAACCATCTGGATGGTGGTGGGGCACACCTTCCATCCCAGCACCTGGGAGGCAGAGGCAGGCAGATCTCTGAGGGTTCCAGGCCAGCCTGGTCTACAGAGCAAGTTCTAGGACAGCCAGGACGGCCAGGGCTATACAGAGAAACCCTGCTCAAAACAAAACAAAACAAACAGACAAAGCCCACAGTTCATCACATTTTTTTTTTCTCAGATCCAATCATGGGCAAGCATACATCCTGACTATTTCCTCCTGCCTGTGTACCTCCCTCCTACATCCATTCAGGCAAGCATACATCCTGACTATGTCCTGCCCAAGTACCTCCCACCCACATGTGATCAAGCACATTCCAAGCATATGGGTCAAACAAAATTGTTTAGGGGAGTGAAAACAAACAGTAGCCTCCATCATTTGACTTGGATTTTCAGGTCTCCTCTTCTACTGTGGGTTCTTGGGATCAAACTCAGGCCATCAAGCTTGGTGGGTAAATACCTTTACCCATGGAGCTATCTCAATGGCTCTGGGAATGAGACCTGAGTAGGTTCTCTTTCCAGGAGGTTTGACAGCTTGAGCGTAGTTATTGGCTCCTTTGAGTTTCTCCCTTTACAACCTGTATTGATCACTTGTCCCTAAGCTATCACCCCTGCCAACGAAATAGCTTATTATTGTGGTACTGTTTGATAGTTGCCATTATTTCAAATATCCAAATTTCCTTCCCCAGGAAAGGGTTTGGGGTGGGGAACTTGTCTTGCAACCCCGTATCAGCACAGCCACCTGACTTGCTGCTCATGTGTGGTGATAAAGCTAAGCCACGTGGCAGCCTTCAGGAGGAGTACCACAGGGAAGGAGCAGCCAGCTTAGCCAGAAAGAGCCCCATTCTGACAGTAATCTCCTCTCAGATGCAAATGCTCTTGGACTCTGTGAGGTGGGACAGTTTGCAAAGTAACTGGTTAACAATGGTGTACTATGTCCCGAACCAGATACTTTGTAATTATTTGCTTACTGTGTTCAGCTGCTTCTTCTAGAACCTTGTAATAATTTAGTGGGGAGGTCTTCTTTTTGTTACTACTACTTAGAGGGCATAATGAAACAGTCTTTCATCATTAGCATCAGAATTTCAGTGTCTTCACAGTAACCTTGAAGTTTCAATTCCTAAGTATGTGGAGCTCTTTCCCCGTGGGTGCTTCTGATTTTCTTTCCATACTCTGGGATATAAATGCTAATTGAATCTAATCCCAAACTAGGTTACGTTGTCTTCGAATTTAAATGTAAATGTCTGATTTTTCTTAATAGTGAAGATTTACTTTAAATTTACTTTGAAGTTCTAGTATATTTCCAGTGCCTTTGAATATAAATGTAAAATTTAGTTTAAATGTCATCTTGCCAAGGAATGGGTGATTAAGGCAGATGTGCTGTTTGGAGAACTGACAAATGCTATTAAAAAGAGCTTAATGTTTTTGAGAATGAAAAATGGCAATTTAAGCACAATAAAAAGCCAGAAATGACTAAAATGATAATTTCCATTACCAGCAACATGCCAATCTGAAAAGGAGCAACAGGGACTTAGTGGTTTGGTAAGTGTTATCAGAAAAACCTTCATCCTGCAACAAATGTGAATAGTCCCTTTTTAATAATTCATCAAAGCAAACATCATCCTTTTCTTTTAAAATTTTTCTATTAAAAAAATTGTAAGGCCTGGCATGGTTCACATGTCTTTAATCCCAGGCTTGGGAGGCAGATGCAAGTAGATCTCTGAGTTTGAGGACAGCCTGGTTTCAGAGGAAGTTTCAGGACAGCAAGGGTCACATGGAAAAATCCTGACTCAAAAACAAACAAACAGCCAAAAAAAATAAGATAAAAATAAATACATATAAAAAAGATTTGTTTTTGGATTATAATAAAATTACATCATTTCTTTCTTCCCTTTCTTCTCTTAAAATCTTCATATATATTCACATCTTTCTTTTAAATCCTTTCCTTAATTGTTCACACAAAATGCACAACACATACACACACACACACACACACACACACACTCCTAAATACATAAAACAATTGACTCAGGCTCTATAATGTTACTGGTATGTATGTTTTCAGTACTGACCATTTGGTATTGGATAGCCATTGGTGCGCTCTTCCCTGGAGAAGTCTGTCTCTCCCATTGCATCATTCCTTGATTGCCTGTGGCTTTTTGTCCAGGGTTGAGGTTTGTGACCTTATCCGCATCAGCATGTCTATTGGTGGTGTCCCAGTTGGGCACATGTTTAGACAGCCATGTTGGTGAGTCTTCATGAGTGTAGCTTTGGCCTTTCTAAGAGTCCCAGTCTCAAGGCAAACTCTTCATTCCTTTGACTCTTAAAACCTCAGGATCTTCTTTACCCCCATGTGTCTGAGCCTTAGGTTACAGCTTGTGTGACAGCTGCATCCTTTGGGACTGGCATCCTCTGCCTTTTGTTGGTTGTGGTTTTCTGTCTGTTGCAAAGTGAAGCTTTCTTCATGAGGGATGAAGAGGGAGTATACTCACCAGTGAGTGCAAGAACAAATATTTAGAATGTAGTTAGGGATTAGCATCACTGAGCTTGGTGAATTTTTAGCATTCTTTCCCAATGCCACTCTATCCTGGTTTATTACTCTAGTCATGTTTTAAAAGCAACTCTGCTTGTTTCTCCTGTTTCTAATGGGCTCTCCCTCAGTGTGGAGGATCTCTTCTGGGCATGCTCAGATCCCATTCTCATTTTGGTTCTGCCTTTCCCTGCTGTGAAGTTGATAAATATTTCCAATTTTCTCTTAATTTAACTAAAATAAATTACCTTTAAACAACTACTCAAAATCAAACAGAACTATAAACTATATTCATTGAAAATGTAATTTAAAATTTAATTTCCATTCAAGCTACCTAAAAGAAATCAGAATTAGTAAGACAGGGAAAAAAATCCCTCTTTGAAAACTAGACTATGCCAAGGAGTTTTTGTGGAAAACATGCAGAATAATCGAAAGGCTCACTGTTTCCATTAGCTGCTGGGAGATGTGGATTCTAGAAGCTTGGTGAATCGGTGACTTAGCAAAGTGGCCTGAGAACTGCTTTTTGGGAACTGGAAGATTCTGAGAATTTGTTTTATAAAGGGCATCCGTTGAGACCACTTTCACCAAGCCGAAGGAGTCCACTCAGTCTTACCTTTTTTTCTGGGGGCTCTCTAGAATCTCCATCCCTGAAACTCTCCAGATGGCTCCATTTCTTGGATCCAGATTCACCTTCAAAGTCCAGATACAGGTGTAGGATGTAGAGGTCAGATTCATTTACTCTATTCCAGGCTCTTCCATGTCAAAGAGGAGGGCTTTGAGGAAGTCCCAGTGACCTGTGGCATCCTTGCTGAGAAGCATTGGGTGATAAACTTGAATCCTACCCGTGAGTGAAAGATGGTGTACTGGCTAGTTTTGTGTGTCAACTTGACACAGGCTGGCGTTATCACAGAAGGGAGCTTCAGTTGGGAAAGTGCCTCCATGAGATCCAGCTGTGGGGCATTTTCTCAATTGCCCCTTGTGGGTGGTGCCATCCCTGGGCTGGAGGTCTTGGGCTCTATAAGAGAGCAGGCTGAGCAAGCCAGGAGAAGCAAGCCAGTAAAGAACATCACTCCATGGCCTCTGCATCAGCTCCTACTTCCTGACCTGCTTGAGTTCCAGTCCTGACTTCCTTTGGTGATGAACAGCCATGTGGAAGTAAGCCAAATAAACCCTTTCCTCCCTAACTTGCTTCTTGGTCATGATGTTGTGCAGGAATAGAAACCCTGGCTAAGACAGATGGCAAATCAAGGCCTCTAATTCTCACTCTGTAGGGATCTTCAGACCATCCAGAACCAGGGTTTCCTGGCCTTAGAACTATGCATATTCTATGCCCGATGGTGCCTTAACTCGAGGATGGTCCTGTGTGGGGAAAATCTCTACAGCATCTCTAGTTTTATCTGTTAGATTCTTTTTCCTATTCCATCCCTCCTTCCTGTTCTAATTCCTCCTGGGTCTCTGCGTCCACTGGCTATCAAATTCATGGTCTCTTCTTTAGCTATTATTGTTACACATGCATGCACACGCATGTGCACACACATTCATATATACAATGAGGCAAATACAACCCATTGAGTCCATTTAGTGTGGCTTGCATGTATGTGAGTTTAGGTTTGACCACGAAACCCTGGGTAACCTATTGGCAAGCTCATTCCTAGTGAAGGTAAGTCCCTGTTGTTGAAGATACCAAATACTTCAGATTTGGGACTTTAGAGGAATTGAGCTGGAATTGACCAGGTAACCTCATCCCTGAGACTGGCTCTCATATGAAAGTGCAGTGCAAGCTGCTAAAGTCCTACCAGCTGTAAAGCCTCTGACCCACAGAGACCATCATGGTAAGCTGGCCTCCAGGGTATAGTTGTGATACATCTTGGAGGTAACTAACAGCTATCCAACTGGACTCTCCATTAGATTTGAACATGACTCCCTGATTCGTGACAATCAGCAATCTCCAGATATGATCATGTTATTTCTTGGAGGAAAAAGTAATTCCTGGTTGAAAGCCATTGATCCACTTTCCCATGCAATCTAGACCTTTCCTTTACATTGCACACCATACACCTTGGGAACACTTCAGGAGACTTAGAACTCACCTCACTTCGGTTAGTGGTCCTGGGGATAATACTGCTGGTGTCACAAGATAGGCGTGGACCTGGGTGCACGGACCTCGGGCCCTGTTTCAGTGTTTCAGCAGGTGTGACCTGGACATATTTACAAAGGTATTTTAGCTCGTTTCTGGCCGTGTCCTAAACCCCATTTCACAGCTTTGCCGGGAGGACACAGTGGACACGTGTAGTGGTGTGTTTGTTAACTGTGATCAATTTATGGTACTCAGAGTTATCAGCTTCAGCCTCCTCCCCTTGGTTGCACTTCCCTGGGCCATGCAACTTGTTGGCTCCTTTGATCTCACTACTGCTCAGAATCCAGTCCCACCTCCTCCATGGTAAACCTTCTATCCTCCTCCTTCTCAGTAGATGAAGCCCTACCGACCTCCATGTCTTCTCGGCCAGTTCCAAGATGACAAAACACTGCATGTTCAGGAGTGTTCACCATTAAGTTAGTGTGAAGCTAGGTGGAAATAAAACTCAGGGCTGGTACCGAAATGAGGCTAGAGGCCTCCTCACAGGCTTTATCAGGGAGCTTTGCTCCTATTGAGGCTGCCGCGGGCACTGTAGCAAGGTAGCCCCATGTTAGAAGTGGCAGATGTTAAGAAGAATCGATCGCCATCTATGAGCTCCTCTTTAAGGAAGGCATGATGGTCACCAAAAAGGACATCCACATGCCCAAACACTCCGAGCTGGCGGACAAGAATGTGTCCAACCTTCATGTCATGAAGGCCATGCAGTCTCTCAAGTCTCGGAGCTACGTGAAGGAGCAGTTTGCTTGGAGACACTTCTACTGGTACCTCACGAATGAGGGCATCCAGTATCTCCAAGATTACCTGCACCTACCCCTAGAGATCGTGCCCGCTACCCTGCACAGCAGCCATCCTGAGACTGGCAGGCCTCGGCCCAAAGGTCCAGGGGGTGAGCAGCCTGCAAGATTCACAAGAGGGGAGGCCGACAGAGACACCTACAGAAGGAGCGCTGTGCCACCTGGAGCTGACAAGAAAGCCGAGGGGGCTGGTTCAGCAACGGAATTCCAGTTTAGAGGTGGCTTCGGTCGTGGGCTTGGTCAGCCACCCCAGTGATGTTGGAGACTGTTGTATTGAATAAACTTTAAAGAAAAACATGGAAAAGAAGAAGAAGAAGAAGAAGAAGAAGAAGAAGAAGAAGAAGAAGAAGAAGAAGAAGAAGAA
>NW_022196896.1:99430395-99576230 GCF_008632895.1 Mastomys coucha | reverse complement strand
AGGAGAAGGAGAAGGAGAAGGAGGAGAAGGAGAAGGAGAAGGAGAAGGAGAGGAAGAGGAAGAGGAAGGAGAAGGAGAAGGAGAAGGAGAAGAAGAAGAAGGAGAAGGAGAAGGAGAAGAAGGAGAAGAAGGAGAAGAAGGAGAAGAAGGAGAAGAAGGAGAAGAAGGAGAAGAAGGAGAAGGAGAAGAAGAAGAAGAAGAAGAAGAAGAAGAAGAAGAAGAAGAAGAAGAAGAAGAAGAAGAAGAAGAAGAAGAAGAAGAAGAAGAATAGGAAGGAGAAGAAGAAGGAGGAGGAGGAGGAGGAGAAGAAGGAGGAGGAGGAGGAGGAGGAGGAGGAGGAGGAGAAGAAGAAGAAGAAAGAGAAGAAGAAGGAGAAGAAGAAAGAGAAGAAGAAGGAGAAGTGGCAGATGAGTGGCCTAAAAAGAGCATGCATTTTGCAGAGATGCTCTATGGCTGGGGATCCCAGGAGGGTCAGGCTGAGAGATGGAGGCCACACTGTACTTGACATCTTTTTCTTTGCCAGGTGCTCATTTGGAATCAGTTCCTCACACTTTCCAGGAAGTCCGAATGAGACACAAACCCTTGTGTCTAGAGATCTGAGAGGACACCCGAGTCCTCAGAGCAGCCAGTGTTTTCTGACCAGTTAAATGGGGCACCGACGTCGGGGAGGTGGCCCGTGTCCCTGTGAGACTTTCCAGCCTCTTCCTCCTCACAGAGGTCGAGAACTGGTCTCCTCTCGGATGCCTCAACTTGGTACACATGATACAGCTCAGTTGGTCCTGGTAGTTATATGCCTGGAAAAGAAATTGAGGCCCTAAGGATTGCCACCTTATATTTGGGGAGATAGTATGCGTCACAAAGCTGGGCGTCCATCTGTCTGGTCCCAGAAAGATTTTCTGACATTGATGTCATGTTCTCCAGGGTGGCAAGACCTACGGAATTTTCTTTAGTAGATTTAGTATAGTTAACTTTTTTTTTTTTTTTTTTTAAAATAAGTGACAGAGATGATTCTTCGCTTCTTCTTGGGACAATGTAGAAGAAATGAGATCAAAATGGCTCTAATTGGAAACGGCAAGCTCCCGGAGGTACTACTCAGGACCTATTGAAGCACTGGACAGTGTTGTGACTTGCACACTAGGCAGTCCTGGCTGACATTTCCTGGGCAGGAGGGCCTGTTAGCCAAGGGGATTAGAGAAGATTGTTTAAACACGGGGCTCTTGCGTCTGGCCTAAGGCTCCTTTGCAATTTAATTTTAGACAGTCTCTTGATTTATGGCTCTAAATTGTACCAAGTGCCCTGAATCACCAGTGCCTGTCCTTTTCATGGCTTGCAAGATAAGAGCTCCCTGGGAGGCTTCTCAAGTCCAGAGACAGAGAGCAAATCTGTATTTCTTAGGCTATGAAAATGTGGGTAATGGCTCTGGAGGCCATCCCTGGCAAGCTCGAGAGGCACCAGGATGAGGACAAAGACTTTTCTAAGGTCTACTCTGTGCTCTGGCTCTGGGATTGATGAGAGGGGAAAGGTAGGGAGGGGCCAAACCTGTTGTAGTTTGAGGGGGCTAGCCAGGGGTAGCCTCTACTACCTCTTAAAGGTCACCTTTCTACTAAAACCTCTTCAGACAAATGTGATCACTCTAGAAGAATTGAGTGTGGCTGGAGAAGATGTCCTACTGGCTCGTCTGTTTCAGTCACATGATCACACTATAGAGAGTAACCAAACATTCCCTCAAGAAGTGTTGGGATTAGAGGATTTCATACTCCCAGAGAGCACTGGAGGACTAAAGAAACTGAGATGCTGGTCAGCCCATGTAGCTATCCCTAAGTCAGAACACTGGGAAACTGGAGCAATCTTACCCTTTAATGCTGATTGCCAGCCACACAGAGGAGTCATCATCTGTAAGCCATAGCGCCTTAAACTGTGAATAATGATTCCATTTTTAGGTCACATAACCAAATGTAGGGATTGTAGGATACACTTTACAACAAGTGTTTCTGAATATTCAACATTCAAAAATTCTTTGAACATGAAACATCCCAAATGCGAGGCATTTCTGGGGGTGACGGTTGATGTGGTGTGCATGACACCTCTGCAGCTGCGTTTCTGAACTTTGTTCTACATATGACTTCATGCTACCTTCAGCCTGCCGGAAACACTGTATGTTACAAACTGTGGTATTCTTACCGTGCATACAAAGTTTGTGATTCCCATGGAAACAAGATGCTTTAAGCACAGCATATCAAATCAGTATTTCTTCATATTATATCCTGTCTGATTTTAAAACTTTCTGTTAGTGTTGTTGACTTTTAATAAAAATTTGTTAAATGAATTTTAACTTGGGATTAGGATAGAATTTCCAACATTTCTAAAATGGCCCTAGAAAATCTGCCATTTTCTACTATACATTTATGAGAACTATTATCAATAGTTTTCAGTATTGATGATTATAAAACCTAAAATACTGAGCCACTTTGGAAAATGTTGAAGATGCTATACACTATACAGTATTAAATATCTAGCCAGGACTTTGTTCTTCACGCAAAACCAAATAAGCATATCCATTCCACTAGTATGTAAATTTGCACCTAGTCTCTAGTGAATTATAAAATTATATGCATCCCAAAGAATTGCTTTAAAATAAATTTACTCATGACTTTCAACAAAGCAAATGTTTAATTTTTGTATGTGCTCTATGTATTATATGCCTTGAGGTCTCATAACATTTCTATAAGGAAAGGGGGTCACGAGTAGAAAATGTTAAAGAAGTCTGACATATGTTCTCCTTTGTGTTTAATAAATACTGAATTAATTACTCATCATTCATAACATTGAATCACATTCGCTGAAGATATCTACTCAGCAACAATGGCCAAGGACTATGTTGCACCTGCTGAGGTAGGCTCTCAGAGTTCTGTCTGTGAAATCCTCAATGCCACGCTGAGGGAAATTTGTGCAAACAAGAGCTCAAAGTCTTGCCAAGATGGTCTATCATCGGAGCTCAGAGTCTTGCCGAGATAGTCTATCGGCCAGGTTAGACTTGGATTCGAATCCTATTCCTACCATTTTCTGTCAGGCATTTGACCTATTAGCATTGACTGTGATGTTGCATAACATTGTATCCTTCTGCCTCAGTCCAATGTAGTTCCAGCAAGAGCTCAAACTAGCTCTAAGGTCAAGAATGGTTTCTGCACCTTCTACAGGTCAGCTGCTTGCAGACCGGCTTTTCAAAGTTTCACATTCTCAATTCTACTCCTCTCTCCATCAGAACTTTCCCTCTCTTTCGTATCCCATGGGAGTTAGCAGCATGCCTGTCTTTAAGTAGACAGTCACTAACAATTTGTGCTGCACGAAGCTATTGGAATTTCACTCTAAAGAGAGATAAAAAGGTCACAGCTAAAGGGATGTTCTTGTTCTTGTCCTCTGGGTCAAATAAACCCCATGTGACTCATAATGTAGAAAACATCCCTGGGCTGGCATATGGTTAGTATTCTAGGGACCAACCTGGAGACCTCAGAGGACAAAGGCCATGGTGGCTCATGAAGTTTAGGATTCCATATATCCCTTGATGAGGCCCCACCGTACCTCTTTGCAACAATATCCCATCCATCATCCTATACGTGTGGTTAACATAAGCATTCACATCCCTTACACTATTGTCCTCAAAGATTTTTATGTTTCTATGTCTCTTTGGGGGCTTGAATGTCACTCTCACTGTGGAGTTCTGTCTAGGTAGAGCTTTTCCCCCTCTCACTGCTTTAGAAGGATATTCTTTTAATTTATTTTTTAATCACACTTTGCACATTCCACTAGGTACCCTCATACCTTTACTTAGACATGGGATGTTCATGCAGAATGCTAAGCTAGAGGAAAAGGATCCTATCTGAATTTTGGTGTTGCCCCATTTTCCAGGCCAACAGATAGCTGGAGAAAACTGGATGGAATCAGGAATCTGGATTGAACTTGGACTGGTGGGGGTAATGAGTGTAGGGGGAAAACCACCGTATTTGGGCATCCTAGGAAGCTTACAGGTCTGGTATTACTTGCCTCTTGTTTCTCAGTCATTTCAGCACATCTTCTTTCTTCTGCCACTCTACCGAATATGTTTATCTCTGTGTATGTGTGTCTCTAGCTTTGTGCTGACCTGGCACTGCTTCACCCAGCATTCCAGATGCAAATGCGGAGAGATGGAGAGCCTGTGAGCAACTGTTGGCTGTAGTTTGAAAATACATAGCTCTGGAACCTGGATGCTCCTAAAGGAAGCCCATCTCCACTTGTGTTGGTGCATGTTGAAGTGCTGGGAATCCTGAACAGGTGGCTGAAAAAGCACATTGGTCTCCTGTCCTTTGATGCCTTAAGAATGTGTGAGTTTCTTCAACCACTAAAGACATGGATCTGTTTAAAACTGGGCGAGTGCCCTTTCGATGCAAAGCAAATGCATTGCCCAAACTGGTGAAGGACCTTCTGGAATTAATCGTCTGTGGTATTGTGTTTTCAGCCACTCCTTTAGCCACATGAGAACTAAGGATGTAACGTAAATTCACATTATTAAACGAGGATGGTTATAGTGACCCTGAGTGCTTTCATAGTTAGAGCTGAAGTTCTGACTCTTTACTGTTTTATTTTAAATTATGGTCTTCTCTAGGAAGGAGATATTTCAATAGGGTGGGAGTTGTTTTTGAGGCTGGACCCTGAGCCCAGAGAGGCATGGAAAAGAGGGGAGGAGGTCAAAGCTATGGGTTTCTCCTTGGACTCACAGAGTATTGGGAGTTTGAAAGGGAACGTTCTGACCTTGTAAAAGAAATCCAATGCAGAGGAGTGGCAACTCTTAACTGAACTCTCTCGGTTAAAGGCTGCAAACAGAGACCTCAGTCTTCTTTAAAAGACTTGGCAAGAGAGTCTATATTTACATTTTCCTGACACCATGTTAAGACAAGACGTGTTTTTGTTCAATATTTTCTTATTGAGTTATGAATGCAAGCTAATTTCCTTTGTGTGCAGGAGGTGGAAAGCAGAGGCAAGGATTGGTGAGAACAGAAGACTGGGTTCTGCTGCGTTACCTGAAAGACACAAGTGTCCTTTTATTAAGGGAGAACATGGGTATCTTGAAGAGTTAAGTGATGGGCTCAAGCAGATTTGAAATATTAAGGATGAAACTGGCTGGACACCAAAGGACATAGCTGTGGCTTTACTAGTTAGCAATCCTAAATGTTACTTTTTCTTGTGTTCAAAACAGTTTCAAGATTTCTCTGAATCAAAAATAGACTTCCAGATATTCATTTGCTCCCTTCCCTCTCCCCTCAAATACATACACTCATATTACAATACAATTAATAGTAACTTCAGATTACGTGCAAATAGAAACATGTACTTCATGTTCCATGGCTTCAGAATGTGGAGGGAAGAATCAGGTAGAACGCTGGATAGAAAGCTGAAGAGAGGATTGGAGACATCACCACACCATGGCAAAACTTCAGATAAACTAAATCTTGGAAAATGAAATTTTACACCTGAATGAAAAGTAATATATTGGGATCTGGTCACCCAAGAACTCTGGTTCTAGGGTATGGAACAAGAAAACCTGGCTGTGTGTGGGGATAGGGCTGTCATATGAGAAAGGCACCAATTAATTGAGAGAGGAGGCCATGTGCAGTTGGGGCCTTCTTAATGAAGAACAATAAAGAAGTGTCCAACCAAACAAAAGCAAATCTCGAAATGGGAAGACCGGCTGCCACCACCCCCTTCACCCCACCCTAGGTGCTGTCAATAAAAGAAACACAACTTTTCACACCAGAAGAGGGCGCTCTTGAACCAGGAAATGTCTCAGGCTCCTAGCTGGACAGCTGTGCTGACATTCATTTGTGTTAAATTCTTACAGGTACACAGAAAATGGCAGTCGGCATCCATACAGAATCACTAATAAGACAAAATTGCCATCAAAGCCATCCAGGAAGTGAAAATACTCTGACCTGGGTCACACACAGAAAGCAGGAGAAAACTTTACTATGCATCCTGGCTGAACCAGTATCTAAAAGCAGCATTTGAAAATATGAAGCAAGAATTTTAAATCATAAGTTGCAAAGCTCAGAATAAAAATAGCCCCCAAACACCCTTATATATTCAAGAAAAATGTGAAATAAGAATTGAATAAACTCTGAAAAGCAATAGAGGGAAAAAATAAATAAAATAAATGATAATAAATGCTATCTCAGTACTCATGGGACAGTAAGTCTTTTTGGATATGAGACCTTGAGGAAAGTGAGAGAGGTTAAGAGAATGGAGATAAAGCAAAGGTGGGAACAAAAGTCATATAGAGACTATGTGCTGGACGGCAGTCCCAGAAGTGTCTAAAACAGAAAACACACAGTGAGAAATAACACGTACCTAAAACTACAGGCTATGGCGAATTTCCATCAGGAAATGAGGATCTGAAGCTACATTTTTAAAGATCCACAGTATCCTTGCAAAAAGAAGCCTGGCATGGTGATGCCCAAGACTGGACTAGGGAAATACTGAAAGAGAAATGACAACAGAAGCCCAGATCTCCAGGCCAAAACAACAACAACAACAGCAACAACAACAAAAGACCAAATATGCTGCAGGGGAAAGAAAATGAAGCTTCTTCATAGAACATCAGAGAACAAAAGGGAAGGGGATATAAGATACAAGGAGTTTCCCACATCCAGAACCCGGAGAATGCTGTACTCACGGTCCCTCTGCAGGGCTCCAGACTATAGGGTAGTTTGCTATTGTCTACTACTACCGTAACAAAAACTGACCACTAAAGACTGACCACATGTATTAGTGTGTTCAGGTTTAAACAAAGCAAAACAATGTTCCCCTCCTGGCTGTATCTTTACATGGAGCCAAGGACTAACTATCTTTCTGGCAGCCTCTTCTGTATGGGTAGAGCCTTAGCAACCTACTAATCTCCTAAAGGCTTCCTTCCCCAGGGTTATCACCTTGGGGTTAAGATGTCAACTGCTAAATTTTTCTGGGACATAAGAATTTGGTAAATAATGGGAAATAGCTATTAGTGAGAAAAACTGTTTTTAATACTCCAACCTGAAAATTACCAAATTCAGCATTTCTTTGTCTAACAACCATCGCAAGGAGATATAAGCAGAAATAGCAGGATTTCTTAAGGCAATAACAGAACAGAAAGGTTCCCACCAGAGTTTCTGGTGTATAATTATGGCAGTGATCTGAGGAGCAACCAAACCTGACAAGAAATAGTTCAACAACCTTAGCTCACAATTCAAAGACGAAGAATTATAAAGGAAATCACAAGAGAGCGCAGGAAAAGAACTAAGAAAGGTAAGAGGAGAAAATTCTGTGCTAAGAGGCAGCAAAAAGAACATAACTAAGAAAGAATCAAAACTCTTGTGCTTTGGATAGGATGAACAAAGTACAGTTGAGCAATACAGAGAGCAAAGCAAACTATGCAAAACTGTGTAAAGTAAGAGACCAGAGGGACATAACCCTGCCCTAAGGAATGTGAACCACGAGAGGGGAATCTTCAAACGCAAGCAAACATTATGGAATTCATTATATCCCACGAGAATGGACTTTTCTAAAATGGACGCCATTCGATTTAGAGTTTAGACAGGCCATTCTGCAGAGAGGAGGGAAGACTGAGAAAGTTCCTAACTTATGAACCCACCTAGAAACACCACACTGAGATCGTTCAGGTAGATGACTGCATAAACTGCTTCCTCAGTGTTCTAGAGTATAGACACAGAGACCATGAGACTCTTTATAAATGTGATACTGGAGCCCTGGAAGATTGATAGCAGTAACAATGACTCTCGGTGTTGTCATAAGAAACTACAAGCCAGTGCCCTTTGTAAACATATGTGTAAGAATGTTTGCTTGCGTTGTAAAGTGCCCACTCATGATATACACGGCTAAGTAGAATTTTAGCAACTTTCAAGAGATAGCATCTCCATATGCAGATGGAATGATAGTATAGATTGAAAACCCAAGGTAATGAAGTGAAATAGAATTAGTAAGGAATCCAGTAAGTCCATGGGATCTACGTTAACTTAATAAAAGCCAACAAACTTCCTATATACGAGATCATTAGCAAGTCTAATCTATAATGGAGAAAGAAAAGCTCACTTATAATTTCAGGTAAAAAGGAGAAGATTAAAAAGAAGTGTATAAATTCTCAATGAGGAAAATAATTTAAGTATTCCCCGAAGACGTTAAAGCCGATTTGAGTCAATAGCAAGATGTGTTTGGTGTTAGACTGCAACTCCTCAAACAACCCAGGTGTCAACTCGTCTCACTTCAATATGTATTAAATGCAACGGCAATAAAAATGTCAGTGAGCTACTTGATATTGTGCTAAACAAATTAATTCTTAAAATCACACAGAAAAGGGACCATATAAGAGCAGCTGGGTGATCCTGGGCAAGGAGAAGAGAAAAGCAAGAGAGACTAATGCAGCAGACATGGTGCACTAAAACCTCTCCGTGGCTGATACAGTGTGGCAAGGATGAACAGCACAGAGAGGCTGGAAATAGATCCAAGCATGCCCCCCAAAAGCATTGTTTGTTAAAGTAGCATTTCAAATCACTGGGAAAGTTGACATTTTCTTTCATAACTATTTGTGGGACAGTTGGGTAGCTACCTGGAAAAAGGTAAAACTAGATGTATATTTTATACTAAAAATAACAGCAATCTAATAGGAGATGACAAAATAAAGCAGTCATACACATACTAGAGGGAAATGTGGAGGTGTGGCTGAGTGTTTAATAAGTTAAGTGTAGGAAAGGTTTTTTTTTAAAAAAATATAATTCTAAAATCATAGATACTGAAAAAAAGATTTATTAGTTCTATATAAAATTAATACTGAATTGACTGACAAAAATAGATAAATAATGGCTCTGTAGAAGGCATCAGAAATCAATGGCATAGACCACATGAAACTCAAGAAGAAGGAAGACCAAAGTGTGGATGCCTCAGTCCTTCTTAGAAGGGGATCAAAATACTCACAGGAGCAAATATGGAGACAAAGCATGGAGCACAGACTGAAGAAAAGGCCATACAGAGACTGCCCCACCAGGGGATCCATCCCATATACAGTCACCAAACCCAGACACTATTGTGGATGCCAAGAAGTGCTTTAGCTGATAAAGCTGATATAGCTGTCTCCTGATAGGCTCTGCCAGAGCCTAACAAATACAGGAGCAGATGCTCACAACCAACCATTGGACTGAACACAGAGTCCCCAATGGAGGAGTTAGAGAAAGGACTGAAGGAGCTGAAGGGGTTTACAGCCCCATAGGAAGAACAACAATATGAACTAACTAGTACCCTCAGAACTCACAGGGACTAAACTACCAACCAAAGAGTACATATGGGACTCATGGCTCCAGTTGCATATATAGCAGAGGATGGTCTTGTTGGCCATCAGTGGGAGGAGAGGCCCTTGGTCCTATGAAGGCTCTATGCCCCAGTGTAGGGGAATGCCAGAGTGGGGAGGTGGGAATGGGTGGATGGGGAGCATTCTCATAGAAGCAGGGGGAGGGGGATGGGATAGGGGGTTTTTGGAGGGGAAACTGGGAAAGGGGATAACATTTGAAATATGAATAAAGAAAATATCCAATAAAAGAAAAAAACCTGAGAAAATGACAAAAATCACAAACTTCTTTAAAATTACAAGAACATTATTTTTAAATATATGCTCTTTACCCTTAATAACAGTTATATAGACTAATACTATACTTTCATCACTGATTAAATTGGCAAATATTAAAAAAAGTTGACAATACTCATAGTTGATATTGTGGAAGAAACAGGTTACATTACCTTTTTGGGTTCATGCAATAAAATGCTAGGCATTTATGCTTACACTCCGGAGTCTTCCAGTACAAGGCAACTGAACCTATTCTTCAAGACTCATATATAACTAAATTCTGAAATACCTATAGTTATAAGTTCAACATGTAAAATTTTAAGGGACACAGCCACACAAGCATATTGTACCTTACTTCAAAATTATAAATGGGTATGAGCCATTTGGATGGAGCTATGTGAATAGCCAAAGAATTTTATATGTAGTATTTGCCTTTTGGCTCCGCGTGCTGGTTGTTTTTTTGTCAACTTGACACAAACCTAGACATATCTGGAAAGAAGAAATCTTAGTTTAGAAAACATGTCCATAAGGTTGGCTTAAAAGCAAGTCTGGGGGCCATGTTTTTGACTAACGACTGATACAGGAGGGTCTACCTCATTGGAGGTGGTGCCACCTCTGTGAAAGGAGGTTCTGGATGGTATAAGAAGTAGGCGGAACAGCTCCGTGGCTGTAATGTGGAAGTATAAGCCCAGCAAACCCTCTCCTTCCAGAGTTGCTTTTGTTCTTGGTATTTTTATGATACTCAAGAACCTAACTTCTATGTTTATTCTGGAGCTAAACTTCAAAAAACAAACAAATTAAGTAAACAAAGCAAACAAAAACACATAGTCAAGATCACTTGCCAAATCTTGATTTATGGGAGGGAAACAACCCATGTCTCAAGTGCACCTTTTTAATATAGTTTGGCTTTTAATGTGTGCTAGAATTATACAAATTCTCAAAATAAAATCAAAAGAAAAGGACTATAAGAAAAAAGGCCTTGACTTAAACATAAAGAGAAATAAAAGAACCTCACTACTCAGCCAATTAATCGCATAGCCCAGGTGTCTTAGTCAGGGTTTCTATTCTTGCACAGACATCATGACCAAGAAGCAAGCTGGGGAGGAAAGTGTTTATTCATCTTACACTTCCACATTGCTGTTCATCATCAAAGGAAGTCAGGATTGGAACTCAAGCGGGTTAGGAAGCAGGAGCTGATGCAGAGACCATGGACAGATGTTACCGACTGACTTGCTTCCCCTGGCTTGCTCAACTTGTTCTCTTAGAAAACCCAAGGCTAACAGCCCAGGGATGGAACCACCCACAATGGGTCCTCCCCCCTTGATCACTAATTGAGAAAATGCCTTTCCTCACCTGAAGCTCCTTTCTCTGTGATAACTTCAGCTTGTGTCAAGTTGACACACAAAACCAGCCAGTACACATCATGGAAGAGTCTAGTGTGACATATAGTTCTAACTAGTATATATTTAATGGTATACAGTTGAAGGGGAAAAGTACCACGCAAAGAAATTTACACTTTGCTCTGTTTGGTGTTTGTATAATAATTTACACAGAACCTTGAGAAAATTGTAGGATAGAAAATGAATGACTATTACCTATTTTCAGCCACTGTGAGAGACAGAAGCTGTTAGGAATAGGGACGGGGGGAGGTAGGAATTGCCTTCTGCATGGAATTCAAAGGTATAGAATGTATTTATGGTTTAAGCACTCACATGACTTGGCTGTAGTCAAAGTCTAAAGTATGTTTAAGGCAATAAGAGTTTAAAAATTAAGGTGGACATACAATAGAAAGAGAAGAATAACTGAAATCAATCCCTCTTGGCTGAATTATGAACAGGTTAAGCAGAAAAATGCTTATGAAGCACTTCAGAACACGGAGTTGTAAAACTAGAACAAAAAAGCCAGCTAAACAAGTTCAAGCAGGAGGGTAGAGAAGGATTCTGGTAGAATGTAAAAGGGATGACAGACTTAGAAAATAATAATTATGTCGCCATTGAAGTGTGGAGGTGGAACATGAATCCTCAAGGTGTCAGCAGAGCAGTCTCTCTCTCTCTCTCTCTCTCTCTCTCTCTCTCTCTGTGTGTGTGTGTGTGTGTGTGTGTAGATATGACCAAAATGCACTGTATAACATTCACAATGAATTTGTATAAATATCACACAAAAACTCATTCTCAAGAAAAGTAAGGGAAGGAATTCTTAATTAGAAATGAAGAAGCAAGCCAACAAATAGTTAAAATGTATGACAGTGAAAGTTTTTAGAATGATACAAAGATATAAGAATTCATTGTTTTATAATTGTGAGAGTTTGAGTATTTATTGATTACTGACATTCAGTGAATACTTATTTATATATATGATTATATATTATTCAATAAATACTTATATCTTGGTGGTATTGTGACATTAATAAAAAGTTGTTGAGTGGCAACAGCACTTAAACAGGTAAAAACACATCCTTGTTCTCAGGAGATGAATAATGAGAAATTTAGAGATGAGGGGTCAGGATAACTGCAACCTTCCTCCCTCTGGTTAAAGATGAAAAATGAAGCCAAACACACGACTGGCAAAATGTTTGAAATGGATGAAGAAGAGCTGTAGAAAAATGAATCAAAACTCTGACAGGAAGGGGCTCACTCCTTTGAAGGTAAGAAGCCACAGACAAGCATCCCACAAATACTCACAAGGGTTTCCCCAGATTTATGGGTGTCCATATTTCATTGTAAAGATTGAGCTTCAGATGAAAATGAAACTCAGTGAAGAATTGTTTTTCACGGCCAAGTGGCTCAATACTGAGTCAATCAATGGAACAAAGAACCCATTAGCACAATTTCTTGTGACATATATTCCCTTGGACAATAGAGACTTGTCTGCTTAAAAAAAAAAGAGAGAGAGAAAGCTTTTGGAACCAGTGGAAACACTTAGGACTATTGCTGCCATTATCTTCAGGGTAATTTTCAAGTCATCATTTTGTCTAAATTGTTTATTTCATTTATTTATTCATTCAGTCATCCCCTGTGCACACACTCTTCATCTATGTCAGACCAAAAACACTGCCTGCCACTGAAGATTAAAATATAACCTAGTCTCTGTTTCCAATTCTACTGGGACAGACATGATAAAACATAAATACAGTACTGTGGGAGCCAAGGGAGAACAAGTAACCCTAGCCTGGGGGATTTCAGAGGGCTTCAGAGAGGACCCGATGGAGCACCCTATAATTTTCCTTCATGGCACTTATTTACAATTATGGCTATGGAGCAATTTAAAAGATTATTGAGTTAACATTCATTTCCCCATTAGACACTGGGTCCTGTGGAAGCAGAGACTAGGTCTGTCCTGTACGCCATTATATGCCCAACATAGTGCTTAGCACATTTTGTGTTGTCAATAATGATTTGTTGAATAAATGAATGAATTGTTTAAGACCTGGAGGATGAATATTTCTTTGGATTAAAAACAACATTGGGAGTTTTATATGCAGAATCCATAGTATGTATAAAATTACTAAGGTAGGAAAAGAAAGAAACACTCTGGGGCTAGAGAGTTGTACTCAGTGTGTAGGAAGGCCAGTGGACAGTGAGAAAGATTAGCTGTAGTCAGGTTGGGAAGGCATTGGGTGGCATTGACAGGTCCAGAGTTTACTCTGGAGACAGAGATGAAGTAAGGAAAGTTTTGAAGAGAGGGAGAATATGATAAAATTCTTCAAAAGATGGAAGAAACATAAAGATAGTCTGGGCCAAGAAGAAATCAGCAGTAGAAATATTCTTTCAATAAATGGATGAAAGAAAAGACTTGGGAATAGGAAAAGCTATGCCTTGAAAATTTCCTTGATGTCTGAGAAGGCTTTGAAGTCCTTTTGGGCAGTGAGAGAGTAAATTTGAAGTTAATGTTGGGGAGTTTAATTTTACCAAATAGATGGATCACAGGGCCATTGACTAAAGTAGAGGAAAATACTGGCACTGAGTTATAGATTAGACATTCACTGGAAAGCCTTAAGTACATTGTTTCAAAGGTTTATCTAGGGCATAGACAATCCATTTGGCGAGAAAAGTCTCAAGTTGAAGGAGCTGAAGAGTTAGTTGGCTTGATGGTTAAGAGCAATCTGACCAGTGTTTGTTTCCCACTACACACATGGTGACCATCTATTAACTCAAGCTGCAGGGAATCACATGTCTTTGCCTAACTCCATAGCACAAGGCACACACAGTGGTACACATGCATGCATGCAGACAAAACTAAACATAAAATAAAATAAAATAAATAACTCCAAAAATAAAATGAAATAAATAACTCCAAGAAAAACTAAAATCCCATGTTGAGTAGTAGGCACAGAAAGTAAATTATTATAGAGTATGATCTTTCCCAGGGGTCCAGAATGGGATGAGAGTGGGCTAAGGATATGGCATTAGAAAACACCAATACTCCTTGAGAAGCCTATTGTCACATTCCCAGTCATACACAAAATTACCAGAGAACAAAACAGTTGTTCACCATTTGTTGGAAGACCCACACTTCTGTAAGGGTGCTGCCGACAAACAGTTCACTGGGAGGGTTGACAATTTGAATGAAGAGACTGTTTCTAGTGGTATTGAAAGGTAAAGGAAATAGTGACTTTAAAGTAGACAAGAACAACCATGGCTACCAAAACTGTTCTAGACCAAGAAGCAAGGGAAAGAATTACCTGTGCTTACTAAGGAAGAGATTTCCTAACAAGAAATTTAGACACAGCATATATCTGCTTCATAGAGGCCTGATGGTAAGTTGGGGACAAGAAAAGAAATTCTCCAGTCCTTCTTCATGCCCACATTCCAAATGTGGAACTACAATTCACATAATATGAGCTTTTACATAATAAAACTTACCATTCTAAAGTTGCAATTCAGTGGCTTTTAGTGTACTTACTGTAGTACCACTAGCATGACTCCACAATTCCAAAGCATTTTTATCATCATCCCCACAGTCAGCTTGCAAAGGCTTTGGATGGCTTACTAAGGAGTTGGGGATTTATCTGCAGGCAGAGAGGAGGCAATGAAAGGTTTGAATGAAGGAGGAGCAGAATCAGATAGGCCTTAAAAAAAGATGAAAGAAACATAGTGAACACCCAGGGCCAAGCAAACATCCAGAGCTCTAAGCAACCTCTCTTCATTGTCTCCTTTCAGCTCTTAGAAATCACCATTTCTGCATGTGTGCATTTGCCATTCTGGGCTATAGGCTTTGATTTTTCAAAACCTATTTTAATAAGGGTTCCTAAAAGCTTTAACATCTCAGCTAGCCTACCACCCACCTGAGGAATAGAAAGGAAAGGTTAATAGAGCAAAGGGGGATGTGGACCTATTTATAAATAGTTCTGTGGGGGATGTTCCAATATTCATTGTCAGGATATCAGCAGTTCAGTTCATATGAATCACCAGCAGTATTTAATCTACTTGCAAACACAATTTATGACCAGCAACTGCAGCTCGATCCCGAGAAAAAAACAGGAGGCTTTGCCAATTGGCTCAAGTCTACATAAGTGGCAAGAAGCCACCAGAATATCATGAGAAGTTCTTTGTTGCATTTTTCTCTATGAAGTCACAACAAGCAATGATCAGAGAAGACCAGCAAATAGTGGAAAGGTGAACCAATGCCAGAGTGTTCAGTCTGTTGTTCAGTCTGTTGGGTTATATTTATACTCTTTCCAAACATTATGTGTCCTCTCAAGTGTCGACTCCAGCAAAGTATCACATGTCCCTTTACCAGGCAGCTCCCAGAAAACACCTTGTGTCTGTTCTCAACAAAACATCCTGTCATGTGTCTGCTTCAGCAAAATATTTTCTCATAAGACAGTTTCTAGAAAAATATCACATGACACAACTGAGTCTTCAAAGAAATCAGAAATTTCCACTTCACTGAATACTTCAAATACATTGATTATACAACTTATGTGTTTCTCTTTTTCGTTAGTGCAGTGTTTTGAAAGTTCACCTAGCAGTACTTCATTCCCTTTGAGGATGAATAATACTCTATTATATGGATGTGCTACATTCCTTGTGTGTACAGTTATGTGTGTGAATATATATGTGTGAAGATCAAAGGACAGCCTCAGGTGTCTACATCTCAGACATTGGCCACTTTTTTTCAGGTTTTCTTTTATTGTTTGAGACTGTCATATAATTACTGTCATATAATTTCCTCCTTTTCCTACCTCCAGGCTATTCTATAGTACATCTGTGCTTTCTTTCAAATCCATATCCTCTTTATCCACTCACTTTTTGTTATATAATACATAGTTTGAAGTATATAAATGACTATAACCTGCTCAGTCTGTATAATGTTGTTTGTATATATATTTTTAGAGTTGATGATTCAGTACTGGATAACCAATTAGTGAATTCTTCCCTGGGGAAGACTATTTCTTCCACTTTCAGTATTCCTCAGTTTCTGGTAGTTCTTTGTGAAGGGTTCAGTCCTCCTGGGCTTTCCCCTGTCATCTTGGTTAGGGTTTCTATTGCTGTGAAAAGACACCGTGACCACAGCAACTCTTATAAAAGAAAGCATTTAATTGGGAGTGGTTTACAGTTCAGAGGTTTAGTCCATTTTTATCATGGTGGAAATCATTGCAGCACATAGGCAGACATGATGCTATAGAGGTAACTGAGAGTCCTACATGTAGATCAGCCAGCATCAGGAAGAGAGAGTGACACCGAGAATGGTTTGAACATTTGAGAATGGTTTTAGCATTTGAAACCTCAAAGCCCACTCCAGTAACATACTTCCTCCAACAAAGCTGCACCTATTCCAACAAGGCCACACCTCCTAATAATGCCACTCCCTATGGGGGACATTCTCATTCAAACCAGCACATCCATTTACACTAGCAAGTAGCCCCTTTTCAGCTTTGGTTTAGGATGCCCTGTTGTTGACAGTTTATGGGTGTAACTTCTGACATTCCAAGGAGACACAATTTTACAGCAAATGTTGTTTAACTGACTTTTATAATCTATTTGTGTCCTCTTCTATATTGACCCCCACACCTTAAGGATGAGAGTTGTATTGTAATTACAATCTTTTGAGACTGAGTTCCACTGAGTTCCATTTATGAATGACTGTAGTTTTCTATATTGGTCTCTGTATGTTACAAAGAGAAGTTTCCTGTTGAGAGGTAAGGTCTACATTGACCTGTGGACATAGAAATATTTAGAAAATAGCTAAAGATTATGCTACTACCTTGGTGTTTGAAAGAGTTTCTCTTTGTCAAATTTGGCCATCCAGAGAGCCCTAGGCATCAACTTGTCTCTTCCTATTGTCATCTGTGATTATAAACATATGTCATTGCCTTTTTATGTGGATTCTGGCACTCAAACCCAAGTCCTCATGCTTGTGTGACAACAACTTTAGTGTCTGAGACATCGCCCCAGTCCCATATGACTTATTCCTTAATCTTTCATTGGTATTCATATTGCTTCTATTAATTTATTGCAGAGAACCTCTCAGCCATCCAGAACTTCTTAGATCTTTCCAAAGTATGGACACAGTCCTAAGCACAAGTATGAAGTTCTTGATTTCCAGGAATGTGTTAGGACTTTTTCGAGCTCTTGTGGGTGGGTTATTGCTTAAAGTTTCCTTCTAAACTCTTTGGTTAGTTAGTTGTTTCTGGTAACTATGGGACATTGCCTTAGGAAATATTTATGTAAAAACACTTGCAGGTAAATGTTTTCAACAAATGCTCCCTCCTTTATAGGGCTTTTAGTACTATGTAAACCCTGAGAGAGGTAGAGCCTTGATGTGGTCTACAAGTTTATCAGGTTTCAGAAAACAGTCACTAAGGTACTATTTATCCAAGTACTTTAATCTCCCTTTATCCCATTGCCACCCGCATCTTCCAATCTGTATAACGCAGGTGGGTAGAAAAATGTTCATTGTTTAGGTAATGGAAGTTCAACTAATCATTTTGCATTTTGGAGACCACTACTCTGTATCTACTATAGAAGAAGAGTACAAAATTGCTGCTTGAATGTCTGGTATTTCTGTTAGGTCCCTGGATCATCTAATCCCATTTGTTTTCCTCCTCAACATTGCTCTAAGGAGTCACATGAAGAAACTTTGCCCCATGAAGAGATCTAGAATAAGACAAATTTGTGTCTTTGGGGAGGAGGCATATCAGGGTTCTAAGCATCAACAGGGGGTGATAGGCTTTGACTGTTTTACGGACTCCAGGAAAAATGGTCAAGTTGCCTTTAATCAGAGATTGTCTCTTCTACAATCTTCTCCTATGACTTCCTACTTGACTTTCCCAAGCCTCAAGAGTTAGTGTCCACACAAAATGACTTTTCCTACACACTGAGTTCCGTTCTCCCATTTCTTTATCATTGTGGAAATCTTCTTTTCTTGTGTCTACATTTACCAGAATGCTAAGGCATACACTAACATGCTATATGTGGAGATCAGGCTCTGCCCTGCTTTAAGTACTAAAACAGCGGTGTTCAGACTGCATGCTTCTGTTTTGTAAAGCAGGAGCTGGCTCCAATTTGAGCACAAAGGAAGAATTACTACATCTCATTTGTGCATATCAACTCCAGGACCTGACAAGCACTAACCACAGGCAGAGGTTGATAAACAACATGCATACAAGTAAAAAAGTACCACAGGCAAACTTACCAAAGCAGAATAGGCACACACGAACACACAGGTGGGTTAAAACAGTGCCATAAAGAATCAGGCTTGAGAACTTGAACATATCAGACCTATGAACTGTGAAACAACCTCACTTTGACCTCGTAAAAGGGTGGACATCTAACATTGCATTGCAATGGTCCAGTTGAACTTGCGCTCTGACCATCAATGTATGCATCAGAGGACTCAGGCTGACAGGTGGAGTACTTCAGAGCTTCAGCTCATCAAGGTCCCATTGCTTGGTGTAGTCTGCTAAGACTGCCTTATTTGTGTCCATCGGTCTGACTGCCTTACTGGACCAGCTCTATACCTTGTCTGGATAGTTCTGGCCTCCATGACTTTTCCTTGAACCCTACCTTCGGCAGCTCTCTAACTGGGTTCATGAATCACTTTTCTAACAGCCTGCAGTGACTCCTTATTAGATTCTGCATTCAATAAGGTTCTATGAGCTCTGTGGCCTCCAGCAATCCTTGTAGCTATTCTATAACCTATGCATGTGGTTAGAGTTATAATATGTGATTTGAGAGTTAATATTAGTAATCAAGGTTAGAACAAAAGAAACTGTGATTAAAAATGGCCATACTATCAAGGGAAATTAGGACTTCTTGGTAAGTTACAGATAATGAAACAAAAATAATTTGGAATTTATTACTTTTAGATTCCAACATTGTGGAAAAACATTGTAAGAAGGTGGTAACCACCCCAGGAGATGATTGATGTTTTTTCTAGGTTCTATATCCAACTTTTAATAGTAACTTTAGATCACTAATTGCAAGAACAGCCAATGAAATTCCTAGGAAAGACAGACAGCAAGGTCTATGGGCTGGGCATTTCACAACTCCCCTGTCCTTACCTTTCACTATGTTGTTTTACACAAAGCATTTTCAATGTGTCATCCACTGGATTTTCATGATAATGCTATGAAGAAGATCTTCCACATTTCATATATGAAAAATTTTGTTGCCTGTAGACATGAGAAAGACCAAACAGCAAAAGAAGGAGTTGTCTGAACCCAAGTCCATGTGATTTCATAGCCGCCATAGTCTTCTCATAGTTCTTAGCCTGCCAGAGTTCTTAGAACTCATTAGCGAGGATTCCATTAACAATCCAGTTTGATAAAGTAGCCTCTTCCAAGTCAGGAATTTTCTTTGTTCATTTTCATTTATCTCTCCATATTTCAAATGATGCTTTTAAAATTTAAAATCCTGTTTTGTGGCCTTGACACATGAAAGCTTGACCTTTCTTTGTAAAAGATACAGATTGCTCAAAGACCAAGGAAAGATAACCACTGCCATGCTTTCTTGTATATTTTACATTTGTTAACATGGGTAAATGCATCGATGTAGCCCAGAACAGGGCTCTAGATGAAAGCAAGGCACATTCCCAACACACGGGTCTCGACAGAGTACCGATGTTCCCTTTCTCTCTCTATGTTACTGGGCAACGACATGGTGTTCCCTGATGGAAAAGGAGGGAAGATAATCAAAGGAACAATGTTTGTGAGCATTCAGGTTTTAATAGGGAATGTGGTAGCCTTGACTCTTGGCCCTGGCTTGTGGGGAAGGGAGATTGGCTATGTCCTGGTAGTCTGTTCACAGGTCAGAACTACCTGCTTCTCCTACCCTTTACCTAGTTGGGCAAGAAGCCAGGGCTAGTAGACCTAGATATAAGTTGATCTCTGTTATGTCTCCTACATGTTGATGAGGTTAAGGTCCAGAAGAAAAAGTATAAATGTTAAACTTTGCCTTTAATTGTTCAGTCAAATTCAGAAGGCAGGCGGGTCTAATAATTGTTAGCATACTAGTTATGATTCTTTTTTCACTTTCTGCTGACTCAGGTAAGTAACGGAAGTGGCCAAGGTGATGTCTATTTTCACGCTAGTTTTGAAGTAGTCTAGCACACATTTTTCTAGGTGAGCACATAGATTGTGAAGATTCTGTCAAATTCTACATATTCCCATAATCTATGGCCCCAGGCTCTAAATTATAATATGCTCTTCTCATTCACTAGATTTCCTCTTTCTTGATCCCTCTATATTTTTCAATTCTTCTCCACTACATTTTTGAATGACAATAAATTTAAAATCTTAATTTATGCATGTACAACTTTTATTTTTGAAATTTAATACATACATAAATATATACACACATATATACATAATACATACATACATACACACATACACACATACACATATACATACATACATACATACACACATACATACATACACACATACACACATACACACATACATACATACATACATACATACATACATATTATTTGGTTACATTACTTTCCTGTCTTCTATTCATCACTGCTGACAACTGCATTCTCTTCCCAACGAGTCCTCCACTCTTACATTTTCATATCTTTGAGTTTAATTTGGGTTGCATTTATAAACAGGCTCCACTACCCTTTACATACAAACAAAAACTAAAACCTTTTAGACTGTAGCAGCAGAGCAGGAAGGGGTGGGTCATCTTACCAGCACTGTAGGCCCTGAGATCTAATGCCAAGGGCCCATACAGAACCCAGCATGTATTGGGAGCTGGGTCTCAGTCTGTATTTGTTGACTTTTCACAAAACTGGTCCTCAAACCTCAGGTTATTGGCAAGAGCTAAAGATAAGTCATGGCGATGTGGCTGAACACAGAATGTGTTGGCTATGGCAAAATTGTAGGACAAAATTGAACTCACATCTTGTCCCACTGACTATCACCACTAAAAATAGCTCCTTATTGTGGCTTCTGAGATTCAAAGAAAGGGGGTCTCTAAGTGGTTGACTTCAGAACGCTCATGAGCATCCACAAGTTCCCACCAAGATGGAGTTTGATGGACTAAATACATGTGAATTAAGAACATAAGGTTTAGATTTCCTTTCCAGTAACATAGTTTTAAGTGAGGGGGAAAAAGTTGCACTGGGCATTATGTATTTACTTTTCCAAACTCCAAGCATTCAAAAAAAAAATGAGCAAGATGCCTCAGTAAATCCAGGCAACCTCACTAATTTTCTTCTCTCTGGAACCGATCGACTACTTATGCAAGGAAATAGGTACATGACTAGGTTTCTGAACTTCTGGTATTCAAGGTTTAGATCTCTTTTTTCTCTGATATAGATTACTCTAAATTCCTATCTAGTCAAGTAATAGGAGTGTTGCTGGTCTTTCCCTTAAACATGATGCAACGTCTCCTCAACATGTCTAACCTCATCCACTATCTTTTCAAATACATACCTTCATGAGGCAGTTTTAAAACTGGGAATTTCTATATCAAATTAGGTCAAAGGCATTCACTTTGTCTCCAGTTTACATGTGGTAATAAACATCTGTTTATTTGAGGTGAGACCTATGAATGAGGAAAATGTGGGTCCATTTTTCTGGAATCTCAGTAAATTAAGGAGGCTGAAGTGTGAAGGAAGGAAGGAAAGATGTAAATAAGGAGGCTCCTTCAGGCCTCTGGGGTGAGGAAATGAGAGAAATAGGACTTGGAGGTAGAGGTAAAATAAAACTTTAAGAGACTTTGGTTGTATCTACTTGCCTTGTGGCCAAACAGATGTGGACAAAGGGTGCCACCAATCTAGTTTGTTTTGGCTAATCTGGATGAGGAAGAGCAAAGGTGGGAATTTAGCATCCATTATTTGTATGTCAAATATCTTAGACTAAATGTGGTCCACTGCAACAAGCAGATCAGATCCGAATCTACTGTAGTCATCCTTTCCCAGTGGGTTAGCAGGGGTTAGATATGGAGGTGGTGGTGAAAGATGGAGACAATTCAAGTTACAGTCTGATATTGGGCATATAGATATGTCCTTGGAAACAGACAAGGATGCAGTGTGATTGACGACACAAAGAGGTTAACGACAGTAGCAGCACCACAGATGTAGTCTGGAATTATCTGCACTGTAAATATGTAAAATCCAGTCGAAATTTAACTGATATAAGTAGTTGAACATGTATTTAATTCCTATCTCATGTTCTATGAAAATGATGCCACTTTTTTTGTGATTGGGGTAGTGCTGGGAAAACCCCAGTGAGTTCTTTATTTAGGATTTATTCTTTTTTAATTTTTATGTGTATGAATGTTTTGCTTGCACTTATGCGAGTTCACCACATGCAAGCAGTACCTACAGAGGCCAGAAGGTATTCTTGGAACTGGTGTTAACAGATGGTTGTGAGCTACCATGTAGGTACTAAGACAATAAACCTGAGTCCTTTGTAAGAGCAACAAATACTCTTAACCACTGAGCCATTGCTCCAGACCCAAGTTAGTTGTTAATAAAAAAATTAGCATATGCTTGCATGTATATAAGGGGCACAGTAATAATTTGATATATGCCTGCATTAACATACAATGATCAAATCAGGCTGATTAACACTTTAATTTTCTTAAAAACCATTTTTAGGTCTTAGGAGACAGACATAGATTTCTAGTTATTTTAAAATATATTTAAAATTTTTAAACATCACTAGTCATTAGGGAAATGCAAATAAAAGCCCTGTATTTGTTATCTCACCCTGATATGCCATGGACCACTAAGCCCAAGTCCTCCTGTTTACTCTTTGGCCCCTTATTTCCATGACTCCGACCCCACACCATCCTCACCAGAGACTCTTCCTCCTTTCTTACTCTCAGTGATGCTTTTCTTATGCTTTGCTTCAATGAAGTCAAATTTTCAAATTTCCATGAATGGTTAAGAAAACGTGCCACATTTTGCTTTCTGTGATGGGTTTATTTTACTTAATGTGATGTCTTCCAGTCATGTGCTGTAGATGACAAGACTTGATCTCTTTTTATGACTGAATAACCCCTCCCCCCTCTCTGTCTCTCTCTTTCTCTGTCTCTCTCTCTCTTTGTCTCTCTCTGTCTCTCTCTCTCAACACATGCACACACACACACACACACACACACCACAACCACACAAAAACACACATCTTCTTTGTCCATCCATGAATCGATGGACACTTTGGTGTCTGTGCTACTTGGGGTATTGTGAATAGTGCAATAAATGTAAGAGAGTGGGCAACTTTTGGTTTGATGATTCCTTGCCCGTAGTTACCCTCAGTAGTGGGATGTCTGGGTTATATAGTAGATTTTCAGTGTTTTGAGGCATCTTCTGACTCTCATCCATAACAGCTTCACTAATTCATACCAACATTGTGCAAGATTTCTCCTGACTCCACGTCCTTCCCAGAGGGCCTTTTTCTTCTTCTTTTTTCCATGTCAGCCATTCTGACTGAGACAAGATGATATGTCACTGTGGTTCTGATGTGCTTTTCCCTGATGGTCAGTATATTAAAATGTTAAAAATCTACTTGTTTTCCATTTAAATGCCTTTTAAAAATAATATCTATTCAGATCAGTCTGTTATCTTTTAATTGGACTATTATTCATTTTGTGGGTGAGCGGCTTCTGAACATTAATTCTTTGCTAAATAAATAGATTGCAGGTGTTTTCTTTTTCCTTTTAATTTTGCCAGTCATTTCCTCTACTCTTCCTTTGAGTTCATCTCATTTGGTTTTGATGTCTGTGTTTTGGGATCTTACTAAAATACAGTAGCTTATAGTGAAGTCTTTAAGAGTTTCCCCTATGTTTCTTTCTAGTATTTTCTTAGGCCTTTTATTTAACTCTTTGACCTATTTTAAGTTGATTTTTGTACATGGTGAGAGATTTGGGCCTAGCTGCATTTGACTTCCTATATGAAGTATTCCCAGTACCATTTTTTAGAGAGATTGGCACCAGTATATACACTTGTACCTTTATAAACACTAATTGGTTATAAGTGTGTGGATTAACTCCTAGATTCTGTTCTGTTCCATGGGTTGGTTTTTATATGTTGGTACCAAGTTGTTTTGGTAATGGTAGTTTTGTTGTATGTTCTCAAGTCCAGTGTGATGTCTCTAGCTTTGTTCCTTTTGCTTAGGAAGTAAGTGACACTTCTGCTGTTTTTTCTGGTTATCTTTCTGTTTCTTGGAATTTCCTTCATCTATCTATTCCCTGAAATATAACCTTTAATTTTAGGAGTCATAATGAAAATTTTATGTTAGCCATTCTTCTCTCCTGAATTTCCATAGAATCTGATGCCTGTGAAGAGTGTTTGATGCTTCATGTCTATAATCCAAGCCCCTGGTGGAAGAAGAAGGGGTATCAGTTCAAGGCTAGCAATAACTGTATAGCAAGTTAGAAGCCAGCCTGGACTACAAGATACCCTTCCTAGTTAAATCTCTTTGCTCCCTTCCCACCTCCCTCCCCCCCTCCAAAAATAGTGGAAGATTGTTTTTCTCTTGTGAGTATTCAGATCTAAGCTTTATTTAATAAGTTGAATACTCACCCATAGTGAGTACTTCAAAAAGACCTGACTAAGTTCCTTAGTGAGATGTCCTACCATGTCTTTCTACAAATAGAAAGGAGTTACTCAGTCATTATGGAAGTCACAAAAGTTACAGTATCAATATTACAGGTGGATATTGAGCACATGCAATTCAATAGACTTAATAATAAGAGGAAGTAGAGAATTTGGAGGGCATTTCTTTGTGGTTAATGAACAGAGGTCAGGAGATTAGGTATATGGCTGTTATTTTTGCTTCCAGGCTCTTCTTACTGTGTCTTCTATGCTTTGAACCCTTCTTGTGGGTCCACGTGGAGAACCCTTGATTGTCCATTTCCACTCAGGTCTCTGCCCTAAGAATGTGTCACACGGGTGTGTAGTGATTCCTTTTGTTCTGGAATACTTATTCATTAATAGCTGACATTCACAGGGGTTAAAGATGAAGGATCCATCAATGCATGGTTAATATATGTCAGCTCGACTACTGCAGACAACAACGGACTTGACAAGATGGTTTCAGGGAAAGCTGGCATCATCAGGAAAAGAATTCCAAAGCAAGCCCAAGCCTGAATCAAAGGTAGATGAGGGAGCCAGCAGCATTGTGGGAACGCCACAGATGGATCTCTGGGTGCACTCCACCACATCGTGCCACTGGTTGCTAAGTGTGACCGCTCTGCTTTGTGTGATCATCATACTTGGGCCTCCACACCCAACCAGTCATTTAAAGGAAAGGGATGGATGTGCACGCAGGCAGAGCAGCTGCAGGCTATCATGGCTTTGCTCGTGATTTGTGTCATCTTTAGAAGTTAAGTCATTTCTCTCAGACTTAGTTTTCTCATCTATCAAATAGACTTGTCTTGAGATTATGTCAGATGGTTTTTGGAAAGCATCCACTCACATGTCTGTCATGCAATGGATTGTGGGGAGTGGCAAAAAAAAGCACAGAGTTAGGGGATAGATGCCCTGAGTCTGAGACTCCTACTTTGCATTTGCTATAGGAATGCAATGCATGTTCTTCAACTTCTTGTGTCTTGGCTTCCTCATTTACAGTGTGGGATTAACAAATACACCACTCTTCATGGAATGCTCAAGTTAATATGTGGTGGATATGTCAAGTGGATAGAAAATCACCTTTTAAGTGATCCAAATGGTCAAGATGATGGCACTTGCCCCTGTCACTCAGTGGACAGGAGAGAGATGGGTCAGTTAATTTTCAAATTTAGTCTACATTTAGACTCAGACTCAAAGTTTATTATGTTTGTTCATGGCTGGGAGATCATAGTTCCCAAGTGCAAGTCAGCAACTTTGAGATAATGACTTCTGGAAGTAGGTCTGTGATCTGAAACACAGAGACCCTAGGAAACTTGAGAGCTAAGTGGGGTGAGAAACATATGAAACCACAGTTAACCATGTAAAGATTGCCTGCTGACATCAAGTTGCCACAAGGTGCTGCAGGCAAGGTGGGGTGAAGTGGAGTGTGTGCAGGGGCACACGTGCATTGCACATGCATCTGCCCGTGGGCGCTGTAATGACTTCCACAGAAAACTCCTCCACTATCCTTCCCATCCACTATGTTGGGAGCAATTAGGTAGACTTGGGCAGAATGATTCATGCTTCAATAAATTCAATTTCAACAAAACATAATTATGGTGAGTCACCTAATCGCAGCTATAATCATGGCACGCCCCTTCAGAAGTCAAAACAGTTGAGGGCATTCAGTAAGAGTGTCTGATCCCTCACCATGACAAGCCTCCATCTTTTGCCAAAGAGAGGTATTTGGGACTCCATCTCTTTTCTAAGTTTTTGGATAATAGAATATTTCACACATACATAGAGGAGTATTTACTCATACATATCAGCAAGGCTGAGAGTAGACATTGCAGAGAGGAGGGAGATGAGGCCCTTGCAGGTGGATCTTCAACCCATCCTGGTTTCTCAGGAGGGATGCTGTTTAATTATTTTAACATTCTCATCTCTTTCTTTTTACATAGCTACTCTCTTATGTATCCTTAAAATTACATAGCTTTTATTTTATCTATCTATCTATCTATCTATCTATCTATCTATCTATCTATCTATCTATCTATTTGAAAGAGATTTCTATGCCCATCCCTAGCTGTCCTGAGATTCTCTATGGAACAAGTTGTCCTCAAACTCAGAGATCTGCCTGCCTCTGCTGGGATTAAAAGGATATGCCACCACATAAAGCTACCTAACATTAATATATACATATATATATATATATATATATATATATATATATATAATAGCAACTATAAAATCCTTTCCTAATAAGAGCTGAGTCTGTGTTGATCGACTAACGGGACGGTTACCAACTCAGCCACATCAACACGTTAGAATCCCATTAGAACCGGCTTCTAATAATACTTTCCTTTCCTAAACTACACACACACACACACACACACACACACACACACACACACACACACACACACATATATATATATATATATGCCATGGAATATTAAGTAAATGATCTTATTTGTCTATCTTTCTGTGACTTTGTTTTCTATGCTTAATTTTTAAAGATTTATTTATGTAGAACATACATCTTTGGGGTTTTATCATACATGATTTTAGAATCTCACATGTGACTAGATCAAGATGTGTACATGTGAGTGTGAGTGTGAGTGTGCGTGTGTATTTAATTTAGAATTATTATAATGAGGTCCATGCAAAGGGGGAGTGGAGGAATAGGACATATGAAAGGAACATGGAAGCACAAAGACATGACCTGTGCTAGGGTTCCTGTCACCTGGAAGAGGAACCACTCCATGATTCCTGTGCACACCAATGAGTTTCCTTAGCTAGACAACTGGAAGTCAAGTTACTGGACTATCACATCACTATGGTTTATTAAGTCTTTTATTTCTTTATTTTTATTATTTTTATTCCTCTGGTCTTATTTTGGAATTCTTGAATATGTTTTGTATTGGGCTTCAGTTCATATTGTATTAAAGCTATATATTATTATCTCTAAGTGATGTATTGCCTATCATCAATCATCTTCCTATTCTTTCGTAGTGTAGGAGGAAATACAGTATGACTCATTTAAACTCATCAACTTAACGGGTTCCTTTACTGTCTTTTATCTTATAGTTGTCTTATATATATAACTTTTACATGCATCAAAAAGCTCACTCCAGTTTAATCTTTTAGTGTAAACAATTGTAGCTACTCTAAAGAGTTTAGGAAAGGAAAGTATTATTAGAAGCTGGGTCTGATGGGGTTCTAACGTGTTGACATGGCTGCATTGGTAACAGTCCCGTTAGTCGATCAACACAGACTCAGCTCTTATTAGGAAAGGATTTTATAGTTGCTATTAAAGTCTCTGATCACTACTGGTTACTCTAATTAATCAAAAGAGAGATTATCCTATGTGAGACATTTAAAAGAGAGCTCAAAATTTTTCCTGAGCTCAGAGGCTACAAATCTGGGGTTGTAACTATGCAAACCAATTTCCCTCTGACCTCCTGTGATAACGTAAACTCTCCAGCTACACCCCTCCCCTGATACTTACTTTTTGGTGGAACTATGACTTACATACTAAACATTTATAGTTTTGTTATTTTTTTTTCTCAAGGATATAAGCTTTACAACAGTGTCTTGTCCATAAATTTTTCAAAGAGATCTCTCTCTTTAAAATTCTGCAATGTTTGGTACTGCACTTCTGTTAACCATGAATTCAGATAGTTTCTTTATCTGAAAATATTTTTATTGGTTTATGGAGAATTTTTTGGTTGACAATGGAATTTTGGGTGGATTGATTTTTTTCCTTCTTAAAGCCTAGATGCTGTTCCATGGTCTCCACAAGTCCTGATCAGAAACCACTGTCAAATGCATCAGAGGTTCTCAACCTGCAGATAGTAACCCCTTTGTGGGGACAATGGAACAATTCTTTCACAGGGGTCACCTAAGAACATTGGAAAACCCAGACATTTACATTACAATTCATCATAGGAGCAAATTATACTTATGAAGTAGTAAAGAGTCGGGCAGTGGTGGCACACACCTTTAATCACAGCACTTGGGAGGCAGAGGCAGGCAGATTTCTGAGTTCGAGGCCAGCCTGGCCTACAGAGTGAGTCCCAGGACAGCCAGGGCTATACAGAGAAACCCTGTCTCCAAAAACAAAAACCAAACCAAAACCAAAAACAAAAACAAAAAAAACAAAACAAAGAAGAAGAAGAAGAAGAAGAAGAAGAAGAAGAAGAAGAAGAAGAAGAAGAAGAAGAAGAAGAAGAAGAAGGAGAAGAAGAAGAAGGAGAAGAAGAAGGAGAAGAAGAAGGAGAAGAAGAAGTAAAGAAAATAACTTTCTGGTTGGGGGTTACCACAACAGGAGGACCTATAATAGACACAAAGCATTAGGAAGTTTGAGATCCACTGACATCCACCATTTTTCCTCTGCAGGTAGCATATCATTGATCTGAACTGCTTTTGCAGTGTGTTCATTACTTGGAGTGTTAAAGCAGTTTCTTTTCCAACTAAAACAAGACTATCTTTGAATTTACAAAATTTATGATTGGCATTTGTTGAGTTCCCTGAATTTGGGCTTCCTGAAATTTTGGGCAGGATTTTCTCAGCATTTCTTTAAGAAAATCTCTTTCACAATATCTTTATATTTTGGAGGGAGACTCTGATTATATGTATTAGGAATTTTGGTACTTAATTTTATATTATTAATTTTGACAGTCTTGTGTTGTGATGGTTTGTATATGCTTGGTGCAAGGAGTAGCACTATTAGGAGGTTTGGCCTTGTTGGTTTTGATATGTCACTCTGGGCATGGGCTTAAGACCCTCATCCTAGCTGCCTGGAAATGAGTCCTCCACTAGCGGCCTTCAGATGAAGATGCAGAACTCTCAGGTCCTCCTACACCATGCCTGCCTAGATGCTGCCATACTCCCACCTTGATGATAATGGACTGAATCTCTGAACCTGTAAGCCAGCCCCAATTAAATGTTGTCCTTTATAAGACTTGCCTTGGTCATGGTGTCTCTTCACAGCAGTAAAACCTTACCTAAGGCATGTATATTCTGGTTATTAATCTTTGCATCATTATATGCTTTCAATAGTTTTTGCTAGATTGTTTCTTCTCATTTTTTTATTATAGTATCTTTTGCTCTCTATTTTTATATTTATTTTGATGTAGAGAATTTAACCAATCTTCTTTAAATACTTTATTTTTTAATAATTTCATTTTTGTTGTAGATTTTGAAGCCCTTTTAACACCAAAACTTTAAAAAATATGCCATGCATTCTTTTCACAAATTGCTTTACATGGATTGCTTTCATGCCTACTCAGTTTGATAACATTAAACACAATCTTGCAAAGGGATAGGACACAGATGTAATTAGAATGTTTTTGAATGTTAATAAATAATTATTTCAGCATATATTCTCTGCCACACGCATTACATTTTCTAATATAGTTAGAAATGTCTTCACCATCAGAGAAAAGAAACACTCTATGTTAGAGGACTTTCTGGCATTCGAACAAAATCAAAACTATGGGTGCATAATATACTACTGTGTGCTTTGAGACCTATGGGTTCTAGGTTGATAATCCTGAAAGGATTATTCTGTTCTTGTCAGAACCAAGTGGCACTTGTGTCAACTGCTGGTGCCGCATCCTTTCCAGCCTATGGCAGTCTGCTCTGGCCTCAGAGATCAATACTCAGTGTTGTAAGCATTACCTTAAGGTTCAATTTACTGCTTTTTCCTAGCTTGTGGCAAGCCATGATTATCCCAGCATTGGTACTTTTCCTGTCAATTAGTCATTTTTTAGAGACTCAAAGAATTAAATCATTTCTGTATACTAATACCAACGAACTCCTTTAACTATTTCCTGAGAAAAAAACTTGCCTTAAAAAAACAAAAAAACAAAAAAACCGACCTTTGATTTGAATGGTCTCTTGTAATTATCCATTTTGCAAATTTTGTGTTTTATTTTCTTGATAGGCAAAATTCTCTCTTCTATATTCCCTTCATATTTTCTGTGAGTCCCTCTTTCTTGTTCTCTGGGCTTCCCTCCAGAGTTATAAATGGGCATACCACCTTTGTTCACCTTGTTCTAGATGAAAAACATTGAAACCAGCCCAGAAACAAATTACACTCATCCAGGCACACATGCATTCCCATCTTGTCATAAAAATGATTCTGGGTCTTAAAAACCTTGGCATGGAAACTTGCCTGTGTCCTGGATCAGCAAATTATCCTCCAATTATCTTCCTTCACATCTCATAGCAGACAGTTCTATAAATATCCTGCTGAGCTGATCCAGGGACTACCAAGAACTGTGAGACCATGGCAATCAATCGTAGGCTTTGGCTTTTCTGATGTCCCCTCCCTGATTCGTGTTATTTTCTTCTCCAGCTTCCCCTGGTCAGCACAGAGAGCACTGAAGAAGTGTTCCTCATAGGTCAGGAGGCATGCTGAGGGTGTGCTGGGTCATTTCAGGTCACTTTCAGATTCGAAACCAGGGCTTACAAATATGGCTGCCAAGAGCACCTAGTCATTTAGGGTCAATAGCATCAGATGACCTGCTCTGCTCCATGGTAAATGGGGAGTTAATTTTTTTCCTTACAACTCCAATCTGAAGAATACTCAAGTCTGTCCATGGCTGCCAGAATGAGGATCATGCTAGTTCCAGGTCTTGCGAGTTCTCTGGAGATAAGAGCCATATGTGATTTTTTAAAAGAAAAAACTGTTTTTGATATTTAGGTATTAGCAACTAAAAAAAAAAAACCCCACTGAGAACTAAACTTTCTATGGCCCTGGTAAAATATGTCTCAATCTCTGGGTCACTAGTAGTGACCTCCAGACGAAATGGTATTTAAAACCTCTTCCAGGACTGAAATGTTACACTTTAATTACCCAAATGTTCTGGATTGAGGAAAGAACTTGTGTTTGAAAATGAGGAAGATTTTCCTGGCTTTCAGCTCTTATATTTTGAAACAGGTGACCAAGGAGAATTGCAAAATACCCTCCAAGTAATCTTGAAGAATAAGGCACCTCGTTGAGTCTGGGATTCGTTATAAACAGTTTCCGGGTGGGAGATGGGAGATATGCTCCCTTGCTATTCTTTTCAGTTGGGACATCATGAAAATGGTCTTTTATGAGTTTCATTTCTGATGTCCTTGGAGCCTTTTAGGGGAAGAAGGGGGTGGTAGTTCGATTTCTAATTCCCAGGACCTTCCCAACTCGGTTCCTGGAATCATCCTGGGGGACTCTGTAAACTGAAATTTAAAGTTCCAGCTTGCAGCCTCCTCTCTAAGGTTTAGATTGGGTTTCATAACTTGGAAATGAAGTCAGGGCAGCAGTTGGGGTGTGGGTGAAAATGTCTACAGCTCTGCTTGTCATCGCCCTAATGCAAACCAGAGAAGCAGTAAATGCAGAAGATGAGTGACGGACAGCGGCAGGGAATGGAGACTTGCAACCTCAGTTGATCTTCATAAGGAGTCTCTCCTTAAGAAAATTGTCTGGGATAAATGACCCAGATTCATTTTGCTTGTGGATTAAAAACACCTAGGTAACCCACAAACATCTTTTATATGCGACATGCGCTCAGGGCCGGAGTCGACAGTTCAACAAGCAGAAAGAATCCAGTTTAGTTACTGACTGTATCAGGATAAATACTAGGTCTCTTATTGCAAAGTAACCATAGCAAAGTAAACACATCACCACCCCTAGAAAGAGACAGAACATAAAGGCCAGAATGCCAGACAGAAATGTATTTGCTTATTAATCAGCACTGTTCCAACAGTCACTAACATGCATAGTAATGGGCGAGAACAGGTATGGAACCTCAGGAAAGCCAAGCTAGAAAATCTGCTTTTGTGTTTGAATAAATGCCTTGGGTCATGATCAATGAGCACAAACGTTTCTGCAGGTTAGATGAGAAAACAGAACTGTCTAAGATTGCTTCAGTCTCCATCACCATTATAAATACGTAAAACATCAACCTTGTTTAGATGGTTGAGGATGGAAAGATCCAGTTATGTCCCATCTATGGAGGCTGACTGTTTATTCTGCTTCTCCACCATCACTTCTCCCTTCTGTAACAGCATCTTGAGTTTCCCTTGGAGGTACCACTCCTATAGCATTGCATATGGTTTCATTGGGCCTCTCGGGTAAATGGCAGCATTGCTGAAGGCTGGGTCTAATGAAGGGACAATGATTTTCTCTCAAAAGGAATTTGGATCTTGAGAGAAGCTTCACAAGGAGAAGCCTACCCACCATCTTGTTATAGACCATGGGTGAGTCTCCCACTGTCCTTCTGGGTCTTGTCTTTTTCTGAGGTCTCATAGTACATCCTTTCCTGTGACATACAGAGCTATCCTCATGCCTTCTAATAACGTCTGTTACATGAGAGTTCGCCAGTGGCTTCCATAGAGTTTAATCTCAGTGACAAGTGGTCTGGGGGTAGCAGTAGGAAGCCTGGGAGTGGAAAGAAGTTCTTCACTGGAGTTCCTCCTGTCACTTGCAACCTAAGATTATATGCCAAACATCTTCGTGGTGATGTTGCCACCTGAAACCTGATGGTGAGAAGACGTATTGACACTCTATATAAAAATCACTCAAATTCATAAGTGTGTTTGGTGAGGTTACTATATAAAATTCAATATATAAAAAATAATTTTACTTTTTTCTACAGATGTAAATAGTTAAAAACTAAATTCAAAATACATCTAGTTGTATCAGAAATATCAAATAATTTGCTTATATCTATTAATGAAGTCATATATAAATATATAATGTATAAATATAAAATATTATATATATACAATCTCTACAATTATAGATATACAATTATCTATAATAACAGTGAAATAAATTAAAGAAGATGCAAATGAGTTGACGGTTACCATTAAGTTATTAAGTTAAGTTACTATATAAGTTACTATAAGTTATTAAGCTTAGGGTGTGCCTAGAAGGATAGAACAGACTACACAAGTTGCTCTTGAAAGACCTTGAATAGCTCATTACTTCTGCTACCTTACTGCCTTTGTTGCCCATTTAAGCATACCTGTAGCTCGGGCTAGACCCATTTTCAATCTCCTAGAACCAGTTGTTTATACATTACAGACCTTGAGCTGGCTCTGTCATTTTCTCAAGGTATCCTAGTACCATGAAAGTCAACAGGCTGGCCTCACTGTTTAGTGGATTCTCTGCCTTGAATTTAGTGTGTTAATGCATGTTGATTTCTGGGGACAGTAACCTGCCTATTTCTGACTCTGAAAGCAGCAGAATCTCGCTGGGAGGAGTTTGATCCATTACTACTCAAAGGGTCTTATTCAAGCAGGAGACATCTTTATGTTACATTTTTCCAGTGTCTACTCAGAGACATGGTGTAAACTTCCACTCTTTCTCTTCCTTCTGGGATAACCAGACTTTATTAACCAAACTCAGACAGAGAATTGCAGAATTCCAACCCACCCCCACCCTTGATTTTTCCCTCTGCTGTTTTTTCCTCTCTTCCATGGGTTATTTTTTCCAACTAGGGAGACAAGGGGAATGTGTATCCCAGGTAAAGTGAGGAGGGAAGGGGCGGGGCGATGGCACAGACACATCAAAAGGGCCCTTTGTGCTCTGGGCACATTATTCCTGGAATCCAATCAAGTGCCCAAAAAACCTAACCAAGCTTTTCAGACATCCCAGAAACCAGTCATGCAGGCCTCTTGGGCTCTGCTTTTTATAAAGCTTTATAGGGTACACTGAATTATTTGGTTGGGTCTTTTCAATCGTGTGACATTTGGGTTTTCAATGGCACAAATGGAGCTGATCATTAATTATTTGGACGCTTTAATTAAAAACAACAACTCATTGTGAATTTATGAGGGTCTGCTGGGGGGCGAGGACAGGGACCCCTTTAGTGATTCTCTCATTTGAATGAGAGTGGGTGTTGGGAAGGTCTAGAAAGGGAGACTATAGAATCATCTTCCAAGAAGGTCTTAAACTCAAGTTAAAGTTTATTTGAGGGAGGAAGGGGTTATAGTGAAGCAAGGGGGAAGGAATAGGAGGGAACAGAGTTCTGACCTGCCAAATGCCCAGAGGGGCAGGGCCTTGGATAAGAATCAGTGGTCTAGCAGGGAGCCATCAAGAGTTCTTGAATCAACACCTTTCACATCAAACTAGTAAGCCCTCTGGGCTGTGAAGGGAGAAGGGCTGGTTTCTGGAACCTTTTGTTAACTGAAGACAGAAAGGGTCTCCTGGGTGCTAAATTTGTGAATGGAATGCTGAATGCCCAACTGGGCATGCTTCCTGCTTAAGATTAGAGAGTAGAATTTCTATTCTCTTCTATTCTGGTACAATCTGCAATCTCAGCCTTCCATCTCTTGATTGTGTGTCCCTCTTGGGCCTGCCACACTCTCTACTTCCTGACATCCCCCCAAATTCTCATATCCCTAGGAAATTTGGCTTCTGAGTACCTTTCCACAAGGGTTAATCTCAGGGACAACTGATCTGAGAGTAGGGACAGGATGCCTGAGGAAGGAAGGAAGTTCTCTGGAGACATTGAGAATGTCCATCTGCTCAATTTTCTAAACCCAGGAGCCCCAGGAAAGACACAGCACATTTAGAAAATATGGAACGCCATGCGTCTTTGGTGTAAGAGTGCATAGTCTTTCAGTGTGCATGAAACATGGTGATGTTATGTGTACAGATCTAGATTTGGAGTTTACAAACTCATTGCCTCTAGTTGAACTAATTTAATATGGAAAATAAAAATAACACAAACTCTTGGGTTTCCCTTGGACTCTATCCTTCTAAATTGCATAAAACTATTTCAGGAATTGTTGCTATGGTACTGGTAGATGGGATGTTATTATCTATCCTACTTTATAAAGGAGAGAAACAGAGGCTGAAGGACCTCAAAAATGCACTCCTCCCAAACAATAAGATCTTAGCCAGCTGGGATTCTAGAAAAGGGCATTTCTCACAAAATACTCCTAAGTTTCATGCACAGGATTGCAGTCCTAATGGGCTGTCTGGATGATGCTTCAGAGAGACCTTCAGGCCATTTACAAATGGACTATTCGCTCTTTCTTTTGGCCATTTCTTTTCCAAAGCCAGCCTGCATGCATCCAATTTAGAGCAGAGGAAAATAAAATTTATCCTGTTTTTTATAGCCAATTCATCTGGAATATTTGGTGGTGGTTGCTGTGTCTAAAGTCTGGCCAGGTCATGTAACTCTGAAGATAAACAGGTTCTAATTATTTGGCAGTAGAATAACAGGACTGTAAGACCAAGAGACATGGTATGATAGATTCACTCAACATGAAAGCAATAGTAAGTGTTTATGTCTCCTCCCAGCTTCAATAGATCAGGTTGGGAGGAAAATGGTTTGGAATTTCAATTCCAAAGGGAAAAAAGGAAGTGTATCATGACTGTAACAGGTAGATACTCATGTAGGACAATCATCTCAGAATAGGTGGGCTCTGTAGGACGGTGCTATCTGCTTCAGTCATCTGAAGAAGGCATCAGGATATGGTTGTAGGTTTTAGCAGGCAAAGGTACATTCTCAGGGGCTGAAGTAGCTCAGTTGGTGAAGCGTCTACCATAGAAGGCTAAGAATCCAAAGTGAGATGCCTAGGATTTATGGCAACCACCAGCAATCCTAGCACTGAATAGGCAGAGGCAGAGAGATCCCTAGGGCTTTTGAGGACAGCTTGTCCAGCTGAATTGGTGAGCTCCCCAATCACCAATAAGAATCTGTGTTTCAATAATAAGGTAGAGATCAGTAGAGGATGACACAACTCCATATGTTCAAATGTGCACATGACACTTCATATAAGCACATGCAAAGACACCCCTCCCCCTGCTACCAAGAAAGTCCATGCAATAGAGAAGGATGTTCCTTTACCTTAGTTGTGTCTGTAGTGAAAAGACAGTCCCTACTACTGATGGCTACCACTGAGGGAGATGTGTGTTCTGAACAACAGCTAACCACACGCTCATAATTTGCACATAAACTCAAGATAAAATGTTTATCATCTTGTAGGGTCCAGAGGTCAACAAATTTGAGGGCTGTCTATTGAGAGAGACACTCTATTTTATTTTATTACTATTATTTTTTGAGTTTAAACAAACCAAACCTCCTAGGTGCCTTTGTCTAGGACCCATCCACCTTCTCCTCAACTTTATCCAGCAGAGTTTCCTCCTTAAGCCCTATCTCATCTTAGTGTCAGAGTCCTTCAGAAGCACTTCCTTGTACCTCTCCATTGTGTCTTTACATAGGTCTATTGATGCATCCTACATATTTCCTTCATAGTACTTAACTGCACGAAAATATGGTTGCAAAGTGTGATAAGCTATTTAATATTTTCTTCTATTAGACAGTAAGGGCTCTAAGGACCAGGGCTTTGTCATGCTTCCAGTGATTTCCAGTGCCACACAGTATAAAGTGAATTGGGCAGCCTAGAAACTCCAGTTTTAGTCTGTGTTCTTCTATGACACAGCTGAACGGGCTTGGTTTTTCTGAGACCCAGTTTCTTTATCTGTTAATATACTCTAGATCTTTTGGAAGCCTCTGTTGGATAAGTCTTTTTTCCCCAGTAGTACACCATTCTTTAATTCACCCTTCAGATGATCTGACTCTTCATTCCATCACTAATAAGATCGCTTGCTACTGTTGGTTCCATAGCTCCCTTGGAAAGACCCATCATGCTGATGTCTGCCCATTTCATTTGCCAAAGTCTCAGTTGACATTTCTTCCTCCATTTGTCTTTTTGGTTCTCTGGGGCTTCCTCTTTCCTACTCTCATTCTCTGCAGCCTCTGAAAAGCTCTCTCTTTTAGATAGAATGAAGCAGAGTGCCCCCAAATGCCCTTCTGTGTTTTAGTTGCTCCAGGGCATCTAACTGTAGATGCTCAGATATTCAGTGAGCTGACAGTATTGCTCAAGTTCACTGTATGTTTATTTACAAATCCACATTTGGTGACATCATGTTGATGCTAGAAACTGGGAGTGCTTTTTTTTTTTCTCTTGAAGAACCAAATGTTGAATATTTATCCACACACTGCAATCTGAGTTCCTTTCCCAGCAAGGCTGTGACTTAGTGTAGAAAGCTGGTTAAACTAATATTTTTTCATCATTAAACATCACTAGGTAGAGTCTTTCTAATGAGAACACCCGTGGATAAACAGATCCAAAATCCAGGTAAATAGACTGAGAAAGATGTATATAAAATGCCAGTTGTATTTTTCAAACTTATGCCAAGAAAATAGAACCCATGCCAGGTAGGCTAGGAAAGGGACACTAGTTTCAGAAACTTGCTAGGAAAGGATGATAGAGTTCAAAGGTCAAATAGGAGAAGTAAGCTCTGGGTTACAAGGAAGCCACTACTGTTCTTGCACTGGGGTACCCAAAAGAGGTGTGGAGATCAGGAATGAGACCCACAGAAGGCAAGAGCTTGTAGAAATGGAACTTATGCAACAGGCTGCTGCTGCTGCTGCTGTTTTATCTCTAAAACCAGGGGCAAGCAAAAGAAGAGCTTGGTTTTTTCTTTGCCACAGTGGTCTGCTGAGGACTTCCATTGGAAATCAGAATCAGAAGTTGGACAGAATAGGTGTTTCGGAAGTACAGCTGGCAGGATTCAGTCCCTCTGACACAGACTGGGACAAAACAAGAATTAGCAAGGAATTGGATGGATCAGTAGGTAAGTCAGCATCAAATAAGGACAATTCCCAAATTAATTCTTGAAGAGACTGCCAGTTACTAGTTTCCTAGCATCCAGAAGCAAGCCCTTTTCTAGGAACCTAAACAACCCCCTTGGGTTTAGTTCCCCTAATCCATTCTACAGTGAACTCTGATGAACATCCAAAACATTAACATATTGACAACTTGGTGACAACTTTGTAAAGTTGAACTCAAGAGCAAAGGACTATGGTATTTTGCAGAAATATAGAAGCTTTCTCAAGTTTTACCCTGGACCATACCTAGCAACGGTTATACATTATTTGTCCCTGTTTTTCACTCTCCCTTCCCCAACTCCTCTCTCTAACTATTTTAGGGGAGTCTGGGTAGGACTGTAGAAGACAGGATTACAGAAATGTCTTAGACTTTGCCCACACTGAACTCAAAACTGCACAGGAAGTGGGTGATCATACGTTGGTCACACTAGACATGATTAATATAAAATCCACAGATTAATTCTAATGAAATGAAAATGGTGCTTGCTACGGGGCAGATCAAGGTGAATGAGCTCTCTGATAGCTTCGGTGGTGTCGTCTCACCAGTAACTTAGGGGGTTAATCTTCTCCTCATTTATTTAAGACTCATATTCTCTTCGGGACTAATATACCAAGCATATATATGGGCCTTTCAATAGATATAGTTGTCATTAAATATCTGTGAGGGGAGGTTGATTCTATACTCAAGAAAACCAAACGTGAAGGATGCTCAACTAAATATCTTGTCATCAGATGCTCAAATGAACATATACTGGTGTTTGTGGATAACCTATACAGCATCTCATAAATTCTAAATTATCTTTGTGAACATATGTTATACTGTTTTCCTTGGAGAAGCAGGAAGGAAAGAATGTCTGTACATATTTAATACAGATACAGTTTAAAAAGCATTTTTTCTCTGCTGGTGGCTGATCTCATGGATGAAGAGCTCAACAGATAGTGAAGGCTGGCTGCATTTTCTCCCCTTCATTTGCTCATCTTCCACAGAGGGAGTTTGTTTTAGAATTTTGCCTTGTAAGCATGGGAAGTACTATCAGGATTTGTTCTGGTTCGAGAAGGTCAATCTGTATTTTAGACCTGGATGAACCTAGTTCCAGCGATTTGATTAGAGTGTGTGTTCACAGCAGCACTGTCCTGGAATGTGGCCATGTGTCTGTCATTACATGTTGTCTATGGATGCCAGCATCACTCAGCACTTCCTATAACTCAGGTTTTCATTTGCTGTTATTCTAGGGAGTCAGATGCAGAGAAGAAGATGCAAAGGGGTGAAGGCAAGAACATAGATGGTATGGAATGTGTGTCTGCAGAGGGCACAGAAGTTGGGGAGGGAGACAGATGGTTTGGGAATCATTTTTAGCTGTCATGAACAGCCATGGCAAATGCTGGTGAGGGAGGAGATACCTACAGAGGTCTCTGAGGCTGTCTTTTTCTGGGGTGAAACCCCTTGTACTAAAGACTTACTTATTTTTATCAATTAGAAGATGGATTGTATCTTTGTTTCATTTTTATTGATCAATGATAAAATACCCTGCCTAAAGCAACCTGAGGGAGAAAGGGTTTAGTCTGGCTTACAGTTTAAGAGTACAGTCAGTCATTGCAGGGAACTCAAGGGGGCAAGAGTTTGAAGCAGCTGGTCACATGACCCCCACAACCAAGAAACAGAATACAGGTAGATGTGTTAGTGCTCAGCTGTACTCTCTCTTATTGATGTGGTCCAGGATCCCTGCCAACCACAGTGGCTGGGTCTTTCCACCTCCATTAACGCAATCAAGATAACACACTCATGGGCATTCTCAGAAGTCCGTCTCCCTGACAAGTCTTGATTTTGTAGACTGGGCAATTAACACTAATCATCCTGGGAGTGCTTTGCTTGGCTGAGGAGGAATTCCTAGGCATCTGATTTCATTCACAGGGAGCTTGTACTTCAGCAGACCTCTTGTATTATCTGATGCTGCAATTCTGAGGAAATGTGAATTTCTGCAGAAGTAGAATGCACACACTGAAGCATGCATGGAGGTCTGTGGACAGCACACACGGTGACCTTGTCTGGTCATGGAGTCACTTATTCTCTTATAGCTATAGTTTCGTCATTTAAACACATCTACTGAACTGGAAGGCCAGTCAACTCTGAGGGCTTCTTATGAAGCCCCCAGAAGTCCCCCCCTCACTGAAAGTATTTTATGAATTAGCTATATTTCAACCACAAGAAGGAAAGTTATTTAAATGACATTTCTTGGTAGGATTCAATTGCCTCTCACAAAGAAGCGGTCAGCTTCCTAATGCCACCCTTGCTGCTCAAAGAGTCCCACTCGAATTTTTTATCTTTTTATTTTTTATTTTTTTGCTTTGCCTAAATTGGAAACAACCCCCTCATTGCACATAAGTGGGAATTACTAAATGCTGTATCTACCTGAGAAATACCTATAAAACTTCTATTCTAGTTGGTTTGAATTGTCTCCAGTGTGGGGGAAGAAGCTATAAAGAGTTTCTCCAGAAGCCAGCATATGATCTAGGCCTTGTGGGCTGCAGGGTTTTGAGGCCACAGAAGCCTCCAGAAATCACGGGTGTGCTCTATAGCTCTGCTATGGAGTGTTTGTGTGAGCTTGCGTCTCAGTGCACATGGGTGTGCGTTTATGAGAGGATGTGGTGGTGGCAAGAGCAGGGGCAGCTTCCACTGCCAACAGTCTTCCCGCTTTTTAGAAAGAATGGAGTTTTCCTTGGCTCCACTGCCAGCTGCTTTATCTGTTTTCATTTTAAAGACGTGGTTCCAATGTACTCTCCTGAAATCCCCTGGCTCAAGCCAGGTATGTGATTTTCAGGTGCAGGTCCAGGGAGGATGTAAGTTGCCAGCAGAGGTCTGTGAGAGGGAGGGCTGCTTAGAGGAAAGCCAGCTGAGGTCCTCCAGCCAGGGGGTGGGAAAAGATCCATAACCAAGGACCCTCCATGGGAAAAGTTCTCCCTCCAGTTCTGGCAGAAACTCATGTCTAAGAATTTTGATTTGTTTGGCTAAACTAACTTCTTGTGATGAAGAGGGGAATACTAAGCCCAAGTTGAATAGAATGCCACAAGTTGAGGTAAAGTCTTTCATAGGGGGGCTTTATGTTGACCCTCTTCACAATGTTGCCCCGTGGACAGTAGCCACCATGGCTTATCTTGCTTCATTCCTTGCATGTTTATGCTCACTTGGGTAAATACCCCCAAGTGCCTCGTCAGAACTTGAGCTTTGAGTTCAAATCAAGCTATGTGTCAACTGTCCAGCCTGTCACAGCACCTAGCATACAGGTGGTGCTTAATAAATCCTGCTTATGTGAATGATCAAATGACAAAATTCTACAGTCACTAACAAGAATCAACTTAAAGATTCATTCATCCTACATGGATTTATTTAGCATCTGATATATGCTAAGGCCTGTCATAAGTAATAAAGCTGACAGATAATGATATAAATAGAGGTAATAGGGCTAAGAGTAGGTAGGAAGGACAGGTAACATTTGTGACATGTTCATGTGTATTCATATATGTGTGTTTGAAGATGTGATTTAGTGTTGAACCTGGAGCTCACCAGTTCTGCTAGGCTGCCCAGTGAGTGCCTGGAGTCTTCCTGTCTTGTCGCCCCAGCACTGGAATTACAGATGTGAGCTGCCATGTGTAGCTGTTCATATGAGCGCTGGGGATCCAAACTCAGATCCTCACGCATATGTGGCCACAGCTTTGCTAACCAGGCCATCTCCCCAGTCCCTTCGATACTTCATTATGCTTTTGACTGTTGGGAGTTTCTCATCTCTGTTCTGGTTTGAGACCTAGACTTTCCACATTTATGGTCACTTGCACCTCTTCAAAGCCAACCCTTCAATGACCTTCAGAGGGAACTGAAGTGACTCCAGGCTACTCAAGAAAGTGGGTTTCTCCCATTTGTCTTTCAGCTTCTTCTCTGACCTAAATATTCAGTAACAGCATTTCTGTCCCCTTTCTGTCTCTTTCCTCCCACATGTGGCCCCAGGCTTTGCCAATGCAGGTTCCCAAGAGGTAATTTTGATCTTAATTTGATGTAAAACATTTTAAGGATGTTACAGAACCATGAAAATCCTCAAGAAGAAATAAACTCTCACAAGAAGGAGGTTCCCAAGGACAGCCTTAATGGACATCTGAGCTTTGAAAGAGACTCTACCTTGATGAACAGAGAGCTCAGTACTACCCTGAGCCCTTGGCACCTCAGGGGACCCACGCTCCATGCATTCCCTCCTCTGATCAGGTCCTGGTAATCGATGTGATGTCATCACCTTCAAGCTCTCAGAGGAGCTCTGAGGCTCTTCTCTAGCTTCTGCATGATGCCTCCGAATTTGACAATTCCAAACTACTAGAGGGCAGAGGCTCAACTTCCCTGCCTGCAGGTCAACGATGACATCTTTTGGAAGCCACTGTGGAAGACGTTTTTAAGGTAGCATGGGGGTTGGCAGTCATTTAGCTGGCCATTGAGCAGTGAGGAGTCCAATCTCCTCATCTTTTGCTTCCCTGGATATCATAAAGGATGCTTTTTGTTCTGATTCCTCTTCTGGCCATGACTCTCTTCCCTCCTTTGCTCTCTGTCTCAAACAGTGCTTCCTTTTCCTCTATAAACTAGGCTTCTCTAAGGAGCTTACTGTTCAGATAATGTTGCCTCCATAGGCCTTGGGTACTAAGATAAAAGTGTCCAGGAAAAGTCAATTCTTTCCTTTTTTCCTCCTTTTCTTCTACCAGCTGACTGATGATGAATCTGTTGGGGTCTTATTAAAATGTTAAAGCCCACAAATTCCAGGTAGCATGACAATTCAGATCATGGGACATCTGTATTTTACCTTTAATCTTTTCTTTTATTGATTTAAGTTTTATTGCATTTTAATGAGAAAAGATACATGATTTCAATTTATCTGAATTCGTTAACATTTAAAAACATTTTAAGTAAATATAATTAAATCACATTCTTGTTTCCCTTTTGTACCCCAACTCCTCCCAGAGATCCCTCTTCAATACCTACAATACCTTTTTTTTTGTCATATTCTTTAAGCTTTATAAAATATTATAACAATAAAAATGAGTAATATTGAAGTTGTTTGATAAAAAACAATCAATTTAACAGTCTTATGTAGATGCTTGTCTACAGCAATACTGAAAATACATATGTTTTTCTCAATATAAATTTTAAATAACTCCAAACATATTAACTGTATATTTGGCGTAGCAGAACTGTCAACTCTCAACTTAGCTATGATAGAGGTAAAATCCTTTAGTGATGTGAGGGTCATTGAAGTACAACCTTATTACAATGAAATCCAATGTCTAAAAATTGTTCTTATTTTGGGCTTGAACCACAGTAAGAGCGAAGATTTTAAGCTCCACTAAATACAAAACAAACAAACTACGCAGGATCTTGGGTCTGAAAACTGAAAAGACAGAGATAGGATCTAGGGTCTTGCTCTGAGTTGAAAGGGTGCTGTGTGGCTGGCTACCCAGGTGGTTGGGTCCACAGGTCCGAATACCCTTCCAAATTAAAGGGGACTTGGAGGTCAAATCTTATTTCCTCATTGGGGAAATCAGTGCTTCAAGTGAGGAACAGACATTCCCAAAGATGTAGGTGAGAGAAGCCCCTTCATTCAGCTCACTTTGGGAAACCCCAGGTGCTTTGTAGCAGGATGCCTCTGAATGGAGCAAGTTTCTTGAGGTTGGAACACTGGCCAGCTGATTTCTTTCTGTCATTTGATAGAGTAAAAGAGCCTCACTGAGCATTAGACTCCTGGAGCCACAACCAGTCTAACCAGACCCCTTCCCTTCCATGGTCTGCATATTTGGAGAAAATAAATAGTAATTTCTTCTTACATAGAAATCTTGTGTATTTCTCTATCATACATTTCCTCTGGTGCTGTTGGTAGATGCTCTACCACAAAGTTGGTATCCCTAAATACTTCAAAAGTAGGATGAATATTGACTGTTTCCATCTGTGGATGTTTGTATATGGAGGAGAGAGAGTGAGAGAGAGCAAGAGTGAGTGAGAGAGAGGGAGAGAGAGAGACAGAGACAGAGACAGAGAGACAGAGACACACAGAGAGAGAGAGACAGAGACAGAGAGACAGAGACAGAGACAGAGAGAAAGATGGGGACAGTGACAGAGTCAGAGAAGAGATACACAAAGAGGCAGAGAGACACAGGGAGACACAGACACAGAGAGGCACACAAAGACGGAGAAGACCTTAAATAGTCTGTAGATTCCTTGGACAGCTCACATCTCGACTTCACAGATATGTGATGGACAGATATTGGGCTGTTAGCTCCCTTCTCAAGGGCTCAGTGAAAGAGTAGGTAAGTGTCTTTCTCTGAGGCTAAAGTTTTCCTGTGTAGCTGCATTATCACAGAGAAACACAAAAGGCCCAAACTGGTACTATAATCTCTTTCTCTTTTGGGGGAGACTGTCAATGTATTTTTCAACAGTTTTAAACTCCCAGTTGTTTATAGTAACTGGAGATGGTAGAACCTGGCTGAAGTGGGAAGGCTGAGTTTTATCTAACCTCTAATTTATTTCTCTCAAGTTTGTCCAAGTTCCTCAGACGCCTTTACCCTGTAAGTCAAACCATTGTTTGTCAAGGGAAATATAAATTAAGAGCTCTCTTTCTGAGTTAAATGGAAACTTGGGCTGGGGAAGCAGAATTTCACTCTACTCCTCAGATCCTCAATGTAATATAGGAGTTGGAATCCATGCAAGACTTAGATGTGATGGATTCTGGAGGAGTATTGAGCTCTAAGAATGTGGGAGGTGAATGGAGCCAGAAGCCTAGCTGAAGTTTGACTCACCAGAGCTCTTAATAATCAGTTTGGAAATTCCATGGCATTATTGAAAAGGGGGAATTTTCCTTACCTCCACACAAAATGGAGTCTGAGACTATCCATACTCTCTAATTGGAATCCCTATTGTATGAGCCAAAAGCTGTGCCCAGACGCCATGGTCATCCCCGTGTTTATTGTCATAAGACAGTTAACCTTCTAGTACTACATGAGCTGTCCAATTATGGATCTCCAGATTGTATGATTTGGAAGATACACAATTAAGGAGTAACTCCAGCCAAAACTGAGTTTGCAAAGCTGGTCTAGAGCCAATGAGAAGCAACACAAATCTCCTTTGGTTTTTCTCTATAGCGCCAGAAATAACGATTGCAAGTTTGAAGCCTTTACTGTGAAAGTCAAAGGTAGATGAGAACTCTGCTCTATAATAGACACTCACCAGTCACTAAATTCCACCTTTCAGCATCTACCTTGTTTGACGACCATCAAACTGCTTCCTGTGGAGCTTCATATATCTACCTTCATAGACTCTAGAGGACATTAAAGAGAGATGCCCAGCACAGATAGTAAAGAGAGCCAACAGCCAAGACATGACAGCTCTATCTAACTGAATGATGTAGCACCACAGATCAGCAGGAAGGTAATTCAAAGAAGATCTTATGGATGATGTTTGCATAAACACATGACAGGTTACAGTGCAGATCCCAGGACTCTACTTCCAAGTCCATTGGATCAGAGTTTCTCTGGGTAGGTCTCAGGAAGCATCATTTTGATCAACTTATTATCATAAGCTGAACACGTGGCATTATATAACACATGGCATATATGTATACATATGCATATGTATATATATGCATGTGTATATATGTGTACATACACACACATATATGTATATAAAATATGTTCTTAAGCATAGTAGATGCCTTCAAGATTAGTATATGTAGGTCACATTCAAGGGGTACAGAATTCATATAGCTTTAACTTGTAATGTATTAGCTTCATCATAAGATAGTTGTTTGTAAAATTGCTTGGTTTTGAAAATAGTATTCCTACTTAAACTATTTTGTTATTGTCCATATATGGATGTGTGTGCATATGAGTGACTTTCACCATACATGTGCAAGTCACATGTGCAGGTAAGTAGACAACTCAGAGGAACTGGTTCTTTCTCCTGTGGATTCAGAGCCCTGAACCCTGGCTGTCAGGTTTGCATAGCAAGTACTTCTACCTGCTGAGACATCTCACCTACCCAGAATTCACACTTAGGAATGAAGCAGTCTGCTATGCTCTACAGCATGCAAGCATTCAAGTTGTAGACCACTGGTAGAATCTTCCTGGGATCATAGAAGGATTTAAAGTAACGGACAGACACAAGCTGGGGAGGGCTCCCTCCACTTAGACTGAGGATTCTCAGAATGTCCAGTGACAGACAGCTCCAAATCAGATCTCAAGGCTCCCAGTCCATCTTCTCAGTTACAACTAAGGATGAGAATGGAAATGTCTTGGCCCTACAGCAAGGGAAAACACCAGAAGGGAAGAGTGAGAAGATGCTAGAAGCTGGAGACTTGGTTTGGTGGCGTGCGGATTAAAGGTGCTTGAATGTTGTACAGAGACTACTTCTGCCTGCAGACCTATTTTGCAAGTGGTGGTAGGTATTATGGAGGTGTGCTGGAGCTAGTAGAGATGGAGGATGCCTTGGGCTGGCTAATTTGAGTGACTGAAGACCTCAAGGTTTATGATGTAGAGATGAGATAGAAATTGGTACCTTGTGCCTTGATGAGGTTACTTGACTGGTGCCTTTTCTTTCTGGATGCCAAATTGAGAGATTAGTGGTAGCTTTGGGGGTGGGACTTGCTTCTTTGAAAAGCAGGAAAGTCCTTAATGTCCCACTATCATACGGCCTTCCCCACTTCCCGCTTGCTTCTTGGCCACCCAGCCTGCCTGTACACACAACCTATGGCTCCCAGTGCAATGACATGGCTTGAGACATACAGTGAAGGTTTGAGAAGTCCTTGATAGCACCTCTTCTGAAGTTACTTCAGTGTAAGCCTCTTCAGTCCTGTACTCCAGGGGCTGCAGGAGAAATTCATGACCCTTCCAACTCTGCTTCTACTTAGTTTTCCAAACAAATAGCTGTGCCATAGCTTCATGAGGAGCCATGATAGAGAAACAAAGCATATACCCTTGCCTAGATTCATCTAATTGTCTGTCAGAAGCTTGGGATAATTTTCTATAGTTGTTGAGTCATTGTCTCAATACTAGAAGTATGGAGAGCTCTGTCCTCTCTTCTTGTGTATTTGTCACTATAAAAATTTGAAGTTAGTAACTGATTTTTCCTCTGTGATAGTTTATCTAGCGTCTAGTATTCCTATGTGTGAGGCTGTGTTCTCAACACTGCAGTGTTCTTAGAGCAGGGTAATGCCAGATAAGAGAAACAAAAGGCTATTTGTAGCTGTGATCTTTAAAGTCAGCAACCTTAGGGAGACAAAAGGGACACAGAACAAAGAAAACTGTGCTTGTAAGAATGATTTTAGAAATACTCTCCATGGAAGAAGTAGAGAAAGAGTGGAAGAGACACATAGTGAAAATTTACCATTCATAAGAAAGAGAGGCCCTAATTTCAATTTAGAATCCTGTGAGTCTCCAATGATGGTGCCTTACTGAGACTTCCATGCCTTGGTGGAGTCTTGAGACAGGAGGATGGGTACTTTATCTGTGAAACCAGTGAAGGAGTTCTCTGAGGCTATATAGCAATGGAAACTTTTGGCAAATCAATAGCAGTCTCCTTGGGTTGACAGCCACTAATGATCAAGTTGTTAGAGGGCAACGGAGTGAACATTCTTTGTGGACATTTAGCCTAAGGTCCATGTGGATGTTGGCCTTTTGTGAGCACCCAGACTTAATCTCTACCTTTGTTAAAGTGAAGAATCTCTCAGAGTCTAGTTATGATACTATCAGACTAGTTAGCTATTTCAACTTTCTCTTCTTTATACTTCCTGTACCGTCAAATGCCAAATTTTCTGTACACAGTGAGGGTGACTGTCACACACTACCCAGGAAAGGCTACTGAGTCAGGAGAGCTGGTGGCCACTCAGGCATCCCATCCACATGTATTAGACACCTGAAAAGCATCCACTAACCCCTCTTGTTTCTTGGGGCTTTGCATCCTTTGTGATTCAGAGTTTCAGAGGTAGGTCCACAGAAAGGGTGTGGCTATGTTCACCAACACAGTATTTGCTCCCGATTCTTTATGATATGGGAAAGTGTGAGTTAGAACACATGGAAAAAATGGAAAGAAATGTAATATTGGAAAACTTCTAGGCCCACTCATTCTGGAGTAAATCAGACCCAGAAAAATTCAGTCCTTTTATTTTTAGTTTGATATGTTCCCTTTGAAAGCCATTTCAAAGGTGGAGAGGGGTAATCAATTTATGCCATAAGAGGGTGGCTCCCCTCCTCAGATGACTAGGAAATCACTTATGAATTTCAAAGGCTTTTTAACCTTTTCTGACATTTAAAACTAGAGACTGCCAGCTGCAGGTGAACTGAAAACAAGGGGCAAGCTGATGTCCAATGGAAAAGAGGTTGGATCATCCAAATTCCTTTGCTGTTATACACTTGACTTTATGAAATGGTTGAACATGAATATACCTCCCCCCAAACTCCCACTCACACCAACTGCTGGGTTGTCATGGCTAAAAATGAGCCCAGAGCAAGCTATCAGGAACATGTCCAGATACCATTTTATTCTTTTCTCTATCATTAAGGTTTTAATGGTTGGATTCCACACTGGAAGGATTAAAGCTGAGCTGTTTGGAAATTTACAGCCTAGCTCAGACTCTTGTGCTCTCTCTCTCTCTCTCTCTCTCTCTCCATCTCTTCCCCCTCCCCCACTTCTCTCTAACAAGTTAGCAGCATGTGTTTTGCCCTTGTTCCAGAAGCGATTATTAAAATAAAAAAACACCTTTGACCATAAACACAAGTGAAAATTGAAGCACGCTTATGAAAGTTTATTATTTTTTGCTTCAGTAACCTCAGCCTACATGGAGAACTTTATTTGCCTCAGGAGGTCCTTCAGTTGGGTAATGAAAATGCGTAGGGGTGGGCAATCCTGAATAATCAGGGTCAGGAGGCAGCTGAGGGCCAGTATGCATCTTGGCCTTGGGCCTGCAGACTGCTCAAGTGTGGAGGCTCACACTCTCCCCTTTTCTCTTTCCTTAGGGCCGCCCTTCCTTTGGGGTCATTTTAAAGAAACTGGGTATTGAGTTGGTCTCAAGCCAACTGCTCCTCTGCTGGCTTGGCAGATGTGTATCCAGCTCATATAGTGAGTCTGTAGACTTCCTGGAGCTTTGCTCTGACTTTAGGCATTTTAAGCTTCTGCCTGGGATCCTCTGTCCTCAACAAAACATGACAATGAGAGAGAGGGAGAGAGAGAGAGAAGGAGAGAGAAGGAGAAGGAGAAGAAGGAAAAGGAGGAGGAAGAAGAAGGCTGGAAAAGCATATGGAAGGAAGTGGTGAGGAGACCCAGTGTGGGAAAGGAGGCCTGATATAGCAGAGAGGTGGTCTCACTGGAACAAAGTATTTTTGAAAAAGGGAGAATTAACTATGTTATTTGATAATGACATTTAGTTCTAGAGAAAGAGGGAAAGATATGAAATAAAAATATTTTTTCTTTTCTTTTTCTTCCTTCCTTTCTTTCTTTCTTTCTTTCTTTCTTTCTTTCTTAGATATTTTCTTTATTTACATGTAAATTTCTCCTTTCCCAGTTTCCCCTCCAAAAAGAAACAAACAAACAAAAACAACAAGAACAAACCTCTGTTGCCTCCCCCCTCCCCATGCCTGCCACCCCACCCTCTCCCACTTATTGGCCCTGTCATTCCTCTACACTGGGGCACAGAACCTTCACAGGGCTGAGGTCTTCTCCTATTGATGATCGAATTTGCAATCCTCTACTATACACATGCTGCCAGAACAATCAGACCTACCATGTGCAGTTCTTGGTTGGTGGAACTAAAAATACATTTCTATAACATTTATGTGATAGTCATATGAATAATCCTCCCTCTTCTCTTTTTGTTCTGTCTGTCTGTCTGTCTATCTCTGTCTTTCTCTGTGTTTCTCTCTGTCTCTGTCTCTCTCTTTCTCTCTTTGTTTCTCTCTCCCCCTCCCTTCCTCTCTCTCTCTCTTTCTCTCTTTCTCTCTCTCTCTCTCTCTCTCTCTCTCTCGTGTGTGCTCACCCTGTGTATGTCTCTTTGCATTTTCAGGCAAGATGGTTGCACATCTACAAGTTACCCACTCTAAGGAGTAGCTCAAAGGGAAAACCTAGGGTTTAGAGATGAGTTTCTTGAACTGATATAAAAATTCTGATGTATAAATCCACATAAGAATTCCCTACCCCACCCCCCAAAAAACCTACCTAAAAATAGAATGACCACATTGACCCATTTATATCACTTGAATATACATCTGAAGGACTCTAAGTCAACATTCCACAAAGATACTTGCATGTCCACGTTTATTGTCCTGTTGGCAACAGCCTTGGAATGGAACCACACTAGATGTCCATAAACAAACAAAACAAACAAATGAATACAGAAAATGTGGTTCAAATACACAGTGGAATTTTATACAAGCATGAAGAAAAATGAAATCCCATTTTCAAAATAACTGGATGTAACGACATGACCATATTAAACAAAATTGAAATAAGCTAGACAAAAGGGCACAATTTCTTTTATATGCAGAGCCTAACTTTAAAATTATTTATGGGTTTATATACATGTATGTGTGTATTTATACATACGGGGGATATTTGTGTGTGTCTGTAGGTCATTAAAATAGAAAAAGGTTCATGAGAGAGGAGGAAGCAATCTGAAGAGTAGTGGGAAATAGTGAAAGTAAAGGGAGCCATTTGATGGGAAGGCAAAAAGGGAGACTAGGTGGGTAAAGAATAGGAACTGGCCAGAGGAGGACCAAGAGGGAGTCAGTGAGGAGAATGAATGAAGACAATGTACAATGACACAGATATTAAGATGCTGTAATGAAACCCAATACTTCATATGTAAGCCTAAAAAATGATAAAATGTCAAAATAATAAATATATTTTAGAATAATAAAAAATTAAAACAAAACATTCTTGGTAACCAAGACTTTAAAGTTAATCACTAGACCATCCCTGGGATGTGGCCCTTGTTGTTGCATCCAAGATGGTTCCACCTGTGTTTAAAGCATCAGGTAGAGCATGGGATGAAGACCAGGGTGAGGAATCATGTCGTTTGTCTCCTCTGGAATCTCACACATGAGTGTTTTCCACAAGCAAGAAATTAGTCCTTTGACCACACATACTGCAAAGAAAGAGGGAAAACTCATTTGATGTGGAAACTTCTAGTTTCTTTGGAAAGTTAGTTATATCAAATGAAGTTTCACTGAGGCAGGCACAGGTGAAGGGATGTCTTACTAAAACAGACATGTGAAAGAATGTTTTTCTGAAGCAGACACAGGTGGAAGGATGTTTTGATATAACAAACACGTGAAAGGACCCAGGATGAAGGAGTATAAATATGACCCCACAGAAAGTGGGATATGAGCACTGAGCAGTGGTTTGGTTTGCTCCATCTCGCTATTCTTTGCTAAGGACATGCATGTTTTGGTTCACTTTACATATCATTGTTGAGCTCAACTTGTGGTAACACAGCTGTTGAGAGAAACTCACCCAAGAACTGCTTGTAAGGCTCCTGTGGCAGCTTGCTGCTTCTACACCTTCATCTCAGGCTGGTGTTTGTGCCTGGTGTCTGCCTGCCTAGAGGACTGGTCTGCAGCTGCTGAGTCGTATTTGGTGTTTGATGTGGGACTGAACTGCTGTCAAAGAAGATTCAGATCATCCCCAAAGAACTTTCGCTGAACAGGTTCACTTCTCCCATATACTAATAACTTTTCTCTTCTATTACCTCTACCGGATGATGGGCTAGGGGAGAGATTGAACCCTTATTAAACGTAGGCTGCAAAAAATGTATTCCCACACTCATTCTCCATTTTCAGTCATCTTTTTTTTTTATTATTATTATTGAAGAACAAGAGAAAAGACTACATGAAATGATGAGAAGCTTCTGCTATAGCAGTTAGTGGGGTCTCTAGGCCAGACTGTGATGTGTGGGCCTGTGTTTGGTTGACTGTTTTGTTCTCCATTGTTCCTCATAGGGAGAGATGCAATCATCATTTCTTTGTTCATCTAACCTTTTTTCTATGTTTCCCCAGTGGGTTCTTGTTTTATACCCCATCAAAATTGTCCTTGAATTAACTTTATACAAAACCCACCAGCATCATACTGTAGATGCAAAACTCAGCTATACGATGGACCCCAATTGTAATTTCATGACATTATTTTAAAATTGAGGACCTGGGCATAAGACTGTACTATTTTCCATGACTTATTTTGTGCTTGTCTGTGGGGAATAAACCCAGTCATTTCCCCAAAGCCTTCCTGGTAAAGGATTAGGGCTATAATAGTCTTTGGATACTATCTGGCTCAGGAATTATGATTTTTTTTTTTTTTTTTTTTTTTTTTTTTTTTGTCCACTGGGGCTCTAACATGGCTTCAGCCCTTCACCCTGGGACAATGAGTAAGAAGCCCCAAATCTTGCATTTTCTTTCTCCTTGCTGCTTCCCATCTGAGCCATGTAAGATGTTTCTGGTTACTGTCTTTCCAGCATAATTAAATCCAGTCAGCCTTCTGGTTGACCTCAGGAGTATCAGTTAAGCCCATTTATTAAACATGAAATGATTCCAAATGCTCATGATCCAATTTTCCCAAGGGGATGCAAAGGCAGATCATATGCTGAGAGCATCCTGCTGGAAATGCTAGAGAGAAGGCAGATGTGGTATCTCTGGAGCTAGCATCACCATCCATGAATAGAACTCTCAGCTCAGTGATGGTAATGATCCTCAGTGATCCCAAAAAGGCTTCTCTTACCTCCTCTTTTTACTTCTTTTTCCACTTAAGAGGACTTGCTCTTGTTTGGAACACATAAGGAAGACTAAGATAAATGATGTGCCATAGTAGGCAAATATTTTAATTTTGATTGGTGACTTGGGGATAGAAATTCTTAAAGAAATTATTTGAGTGTCCAACCATAAGGTTGGGATACTTCTATCCAATATTCACTATTCTCTTGGTTATCAGAGGGTATTGAGGAGTGTATAAAGGAATGTATAGCAAATCAGCTCCATTTAGGAAATAGAGGTCAAGGGGCTTGGTGCTTTTGTGAGGTAGTTGTACATAGGAATGGTCAGGAAACATATTGGTATTTGTAGATAATACCCATTATTATGCTTTTATTCACTTCTGTATAAAAGAAGGAATATTCATTTTATCCATTGGGAGGGAAGAGAACTAGAGAAATATTTTGGGGTCCATGATATATACACACGTTCATTTGAGTATACAACATGGTATGGGTGTGTATATGTGTGTGTGTATAGCTAACTGGTCAATGTTGTATATGTTCCTTTATTACCTTCCATCTTATTTTTTATGACAGGGTATCTCACTGAATCTGGATCTTATGGAATTAATTATACCACTGGCCTGTGAGCCCCAGGGATTCTTTCTACTTCTCACCAGTTCTGGAGTTTTAAGTGCCCCTCTCTCTGCCTGTATTTTATGGGATCTGATCTCAGTCCTCATGTTTGCTCTGTAGGCACTCCAAAATCTCTTCTCTTCTCTCTCTCTCTCTCTCTCTCTCTCTCTCTCTCTCTCTCTCTCTCTCTCTCTCTCTGTATTTCTTACTTTCTTCTTGGTCTCCTACTATGGCCTCAGCCTCTCATGCAAAAAAGAATGACTCACCTTTGGGAGACATCATTGGTGGCCCTTCTTTTACAGTAAGTAGCTCAGAATTTCCCTTGCCTTTCCCAAGATGGGTCCATTCTTATAGCTGATGTTTGGAATGAGGGAGATGGGATGGGTCGTTCTGAATGAAAGAAGACTTAGTCTTCTAACCCAGATTTTGTTTTTGTTTTAAGAAATCTTATACTTAGAGGTTGGGAGACTAAGCCTAATGCCCTAATGCTTACTTTGATCTTCCTCTGTGTATTGGTTTTGATTTTTTTCAGATAGCTGATGATAGCATAGGGGAAGAGAAAGAAGACATGTCATTAAACATGCTTGGCCCTTCTTTTCTGTTCACTTTTTATGAAGCATTCTTAGAGATTCCTTCCACAGATTCCATTGGCTTCTCAGATCCCTGGTCATCTTTGGCCTTCCAAGATTATTAGGCCATGTGAGAGTATGCCTAAAAAGGGTACAGGGTAGAGGCAGCCAGGAGACAAGAGAAAATCAAGAGAGGTAGGATATCATGTGTGGCCAAAAGATGTACTGAAATTCACAGTAGTATGCTCTGGGCATCTGCTACTTCTGTCTTCTGCATGTCCTAGAGTTGAAGCCCATTTCCAGCTCCTTCTAGCAACATGAACTTGTACAACTTCCTTGACATCTGTGTGCTCAAATTAAATTATAATGATTGTCCCATAGGGATATTTTGAGGATTAAATAAGTTCTTATGCAACACCAAGACATAGTGACTATTAGGTGGGTAGTAATTATCACCACTCCTACCACGATCACCACCATCTCCAACCTCTTCTTCTCTTCTTCCTCTGTACCACAATGTGCACAGACTTATTTGAAGCAGCTTCATCTCAGGGCTTGCAGAGATGGTAGATGGGATTTAGTCCTTGTTCATGCTCTGAGGGTAATTGCAAGCAGAGTAAAAAGGGTCTGGGTCCAGCAGTCAGGTATCTGGCAAAGCACTGTCTCAGACAAGCAGGGGGAGTCCTCTCCAGCTTCTTGTTCCCAGCACTTCCATATCCTTTGGTTCATTTGATTAAACAGAATCTTTGTTGACAAGAACAGAAAAGAGAATCCATCTTGTTTCCCTAAGATGCGCTGAGGCTGATTTTAAGCTGTCCCATCTTTGAGTCTCTGTCCTTGGCATACAAGTTGCCTTTGCTACAGTCCCACGGTACATCCCTCTTCTTTCCAAAGAATGAAACAGAAAAACAAAACAGTTCCTTCTACCATATAAAACTGGAACTTTTTTCATGCACTGAATGACATGGTTTCTCGATTCTTCCCTTCACCATGGGGACAGGGTGGAGCCCACATTCCCACTAGGAACCCAAGGTCACAACATTCATGGGCAACCACAGCTACTAGAATGCATTTTCAATTCACACACACAAAGTACTTCCTCCTATCTCCTAAATTATGGTCCTATATTTATCACTGACAGCATACCCCTCCCTCCCATCCCAGCTCCCCAACCCTTCATCCCTGCTCCCCCTTTCATCACGCTTCCATTTTTTTTCTTTTCATTTACAGAGCCAGTTTCCTGATAAGAAGAATGTGATGTTGCTCACATCAATTTCCCTGCCCACTGAGATTTACGTGATACTGAAGGCTGAGGTTTGTGGTAGAATTCTGCCTTTGCTTCCAATTTTCCTGCCGATGAGTGTTTAATCTGAGCAGAGTTTTATTATTAATTCATTTACTGTATTTGCATAGGAGAGACGTTTTAAGTGTCAACTTTTCCTTCACTCCATTTTCACTCTGCTACTTTCCACTTTAAATACACACATTTTGTTAGACGGTCACACAGACACATGTACACACATGCACACACACACACATAAGTATGTGCCTAGATTTTTTTCTTCCTCTATCTTTGAAGCCCTGTTCCCTATATTTCCACATCCTATTTTTTTCTCATTCATGCCTTGGCAAGTTGGCAACTTGGCTTTGCCCTCTGAAAGGGGAGGGATCTTCCTCTGTTGGGAGAGATATATTGGGGCTCTACACCCTACCCTCAAAATTCCCCTCCAGTTCTGAGACTGTGATTTGCACGGGTCTGGCTTCAATTCTTCTGGAACTGAGATGATACACCAGCTTCCTAAGAGACCAGTCAGAATCAGGGCAATCTAAATGACATGATTTTCATATAATGTTTTCATAACTGGATGCCAAAAATGTGTATAATCTGTGAATGCATGTGGTGTGTGTGTGTGTGTGTGTGTGTGTGTGTGTGTGTGTGTAAATGAATTTAAATAGAGTTATCCCATAATGGGAGGTCAATAGTTCAACTGACCACTACACCCTACCATATAGATACTCATGTATCAGGAATGACTTACTTCTTTTTGAGTTGTTGGTCAATGGGTTTCTATAGCCCAAACATTATTGGCTATTGCCAATGCTAACGATTCTCCTCTAGAACTTGAAAGAATGACTGAAGATACTTGAGTCATGGAACAGAAAGAAATCCCTACTGGCTAGCTCTCATAATGCTAGAAGGTACTATGCATACTGCCAGATGAGAAAAAAATTAATCTCACCCAGCTGTGAACTCTGCAAGCTACAATAACACCTTACCTGTCAAGATATGCCAATAGTGGCACTCAGTCTTTAAAATTGGTTTTAACATGTGCTCTGTGAGATGGAATCAATACCTGATACTTGTTGGGCGCTGTTGGGCACTCGCCAACACCAGCCACGTAAACGCCGTACATCTGCGCAACGCCAGCCACATAGGCATGTTTACTCTGCACACCTGCGTATGCTTGCCTTTCCTGCTGCACCCTCTCCAAATGGGTGACGCAGTGGTCAGCAGACACTGCTGAGCCAATCAGGCATCGACACATCCACACAATAGGGTTTATAAGCCGACCACTCCAGAGGGCGGGGTCCTTCTCTCGCATAAAACTTGGGCGCTCCTAATAAAATGTGGTTGAGAAGAATCCTGCTGTTGTCGTCGTCCTTCCTGCTGGCAGGTGGTCGCGACAGATACTGGCAACAAAGCCAGCAACCTGTGTCTAGACAGGAAATGGGTCCTAGTAGACAACCTACTACTTTTATTTTCCTAAAAGCATAAAGCATCAAGATGACTCCTAATGATTTCTTGCTATACTTACAGATCAGTGCATCTTTCAACCCTCATCAAATAAGCTTCTTGCAGAAAACATTGGTTAACACAGAAAGGCACACCTGGTCAATAGGTAGAGAATAAGATTTTGGAGTGCTCAGTACTAAACAAGGCATTCATATCACAGGAGTCAAGGCCCAGGGATCTTTGCAGAGATGGGGGTGGTGTAAGAGCCAGAGGTGGTGGGCTCTTCCAAATAAGATTAAAGCTGGACTTCCACAACAATAGAAACAACAGAAAGCCTACATATTGATGGACACTAAACAACTGTCTAGTCAGTGATCGGTGGGTCAGGGAAGAAATAAAAAAAATTAAAGATTTTCTAGAATTCAATGAAAATGAGGGCACTACTTACCTGACCTTATGGGACACAATGAAAACACTGCTAAGTGCCTTCATTAAGACACTGGAGAGCTCTCATACTAATGAATTAAAGGTACTACGAAGGCTCTAGAGAAAAAGGAAGCAAATACACACAGAAAGAGTGTGGTAGGAAATCAAACTCACAGCTGAAATCAATCAATTAGAAACAAAGAGACCAATACAAAGAATAAATGAAACTAAGATCTGGTTCTTAGAAAAAAATCAACAAGGTAAGCAAACCCGTAGCCAAACTAACTAAGAGACAGAGAGCCAGTACTCAAATTAACAAAATCAAAAATGAAAAGAGAGACATAACAATGGACACTGAGGAAATTAAAAGAATCATTAGGGCAGGAGAGATGGTTCAGTGGGTAAGAGCACTGAAGGCTTTTCTGAAGGACCTGAGCTCAAATCCCAGCCACCACATGGTGGCTCACAACCATCCGTAATGAGATCTGATGCCCTCTTCTGGGCTGTTTGAAGACAGCTACAGTGTACTTACGTATAATAAATAGATAAATCTTTTTTTAAAAAAAGTCATTGGGTCTTACTTCAAAGACCTCTACACCACAAAATTGTAAAATCTAAATGAAATGGATGATATTTTAGACAGATACCAATTGCCAAAGCTAAATCAACAGGTAAACCATCTGAATAGTCTATAACACCTCAGGAAATAGAAGCAGTCATTTAAAATCTCCAAACAGAGCTGCAGAGATGGCTCAGTGGTTAAGAGCACTGACTGCTCTTTCAGAGGTCCTGAGTTCAATCTCCAACAACCACGTGGTGGCTCACAACCATCCGTAATGAGATCTGACGCCTTCTTCTGATGTGTCTGAAGACAAGCTATAGTATACTCGTATACATAAAATAAATAAATAATGCTTAAAAATTCTCCCAACCAATAAAAAGCCCTGGGCCCAATGGTTTTAGTGTAGAATTCTATCAGACTTTCAAAGAAGAGCTAATGCCAATATTTCTCAAACTGTTCTACAAAATAGAATCAGAAGGAAGTCTGCCAAACCCTGATACCTAAACCTAAACTCAACAAAGAAAGAGAATTTCATACCAATTTCCCTTATGAACAGTGATGCACAAATACTCAATAAAATACTCACAAGCCAAATCCAAGAACATATCAAAGACATTATCCACCATGACCAAGTAGGCTTCATTCCAAGGATGTAGAGGTGGTTCAATATATGGAAACCTATCAATGTAATCCACCATAGAAACAAACTGAAAGAAAAAAATAACCACATGATCATCTCATTAGATGCAGAAAAAGCATTTGACAAAACCCAACTCTGCTTCATAATAAATGTCCTGGAAAGAGTGAGGATACAAGGGGCATACTTAAACACAATACAGGCAATATACAGCTAGCCAATAGACCATATCAAATTAAATGAAGAGAAACTTAAAGCATTTCCACTAAAATTGGGGACAAGACAAAGCTGTCTACTCTCTCCATCTGGCTAGAGCAATAAGACAACTAAAGGAGATCAAGGAGACATAAATTGGAAAAGAACAAATCAAAGTATTGCTATTGACAGATGATATGATAGTATACACAAGTGACCCCAACAACTTTACCAGAGAACTCCTACAGCTGATAAACACCTTCAGCAAAGTGTAGCTTCTACACAAGCAATAAACTGGCTGAGAAAGATGTTAGGGAAATAGTACCCTTTGCAATAGCCACAAGTAACATAAAATAGCTTGGTGTAACTCTAATCAAGCAAGTGAAAGACTTGTATGACAAGAACCTCAAGTCCCTGAAGGAAGAAACTGAGGAAGATATCAGAATATGGAAAAATCTCCCTTGCTCATGGATTGGTAAGAGTAACATAGCGAAAATGGCCATTTTACCAAAAGCAGTCTACAGATTCAATGCAATCCCCACCAAAACTGCAACATAATTCTTCACAGATCTTGAAAGAACAACTCTCAACTTCACATGGAAAGCCAAAGAACCCATGACGGCCAAAATGATCCTGAACAGTAAAAGAACTGAAGTTGTGTTACAGATCAATAGTAACAAAAACTATATGGTATCTGTATGAGAACAGACAGGTGGTTCAATGGAATCAAATCAAAGACACAGAAATAAACTCATAGACCATCTGTGTTGGATGTGAGTGGGATGAGGCATGGTCTGTTTACCACATATTCAATAGCAAATGATTCATGGCCTCCCCAGTCCCTTACATATAGTCTGAGGTAAGGGAAGCAAAAGTGTTTCTGCTTGGCCATTGAGGGCCCTGAGTCTGATGCCACTGGGATAGACATGAGCTATAAGGGTCTGAAAGAAGTATAGTCCTTCACCATGAGACTACGTCATTCTCCAATCCCACTGCCCAATTTTGAGCCTCTTTCTGGACTGATTCAGGGGCCAGGTGGTATTTCTCCCCTTGTGTAGGATCCTTACAGAATATGTTACTGAGTGAGGAAAAACCATGAGAAGGATTCCCATCAAGCCAGGGAATGCTTAGTCAGTCAGTTTCTCCTGAGAAACAATGAATTGGCTCTAAGAGAGAGGGAGCAGGCCAAAGTATGTTGTGAAACCAAAAGCAAAAGGAGAATAAAAAGATGATGGAAAAATTCATAAAAAGAGTTGGAACTCTTATAAAAGCCCAGCCCATAAGTAGGAATTCTGAAGAGAAGGCTCCAATGCCACAGTTTCAGCAGTTGGAGCCACAGAGTAGTAGACACACACACACACACACACACACACACACACAAACACACACACACACGCACACACACGCACACTGTTATGCCTATGTCTTTTATACATAAAAAGTGATATATATTGATTCTTTCTGTTATTCTCTTGAAGCTTAATGATTCATAAGGAACAGACATCCAGAGAACAAAAGTAGAAGAATCAGGCAACTTGGGTACTCCAATAAGCTGAAGGAGCAGAGACAGTCCCTCAAAAGACAAGTTCAGCCTGCAGCTGGTAAGAGTTCTTTGGTTGAGGAAGACTTGCAGAGCAAGACACTTGATAAGAAACATCTACCTGGCAAGGCTAAGGGGTATTATTTGAGGGCTAGTAGATTGAGAGCTGCTGTAGCTCTTGGAGCCATTGCCAGAAAGGAAAGATTCACTCTAGATTCAGGGAGGGACCTGAAGGGTGACTATCAGTCTCTGTGACTATTATCTACCTGGGAAAACTGAAGTAGTGGAGGCGAACATTTGCATGTCAGGGCATACTCAGGCCTAAACTCCTTATGACATTATAGCATTGGAGCCTACACTTTGAGAATTCCTTCTGGTGGGCTGTTTATGAGTTCTGTCTCTTTTTCTGATCCATTTAGATCTAATTTGTTGTGCAGAGTGATAGATAAGGACTTAATTTTATTTCTCTGCGTGTAGACATCCAATTTTCTGATTTATAGAATATGCTATACTCTTTCCTCCAGTACACACACACACACACACACACACACACACACACACACACACACAGCCTCTTTGTCAAGTCTCAGGTGTCTGTAGTTATGAGTACTCATGTTTGGGTCTTCTGCTTTATTGTGTTGATCTACATATTTGTTTCTGTGCCAGTACTGCATTGCTTTTATGGTTATAGACTTATAATACATTTTGAAGTCTGGACTAACAATCCCTGCAGCACTCTTTGTGCTCAGGATAGCTCTGACAGTCTCTGGTCATTTCTGGTTCCCTTTGAATTCTAGAACTTTTTTCTATTTCTATGCAGAATGCTATGCGTATTTTGACTGGGATTGTACTAAATCTGTAAAGTCCTTTTGGTGGGATAGCGATTCCCACTGTATTAATTCTACCAATTGTGGATAGCTTTTTGGAACTGCTTGGCAGGAATCTGACATTGGGCAAGGACAAGGAAATTCAGACAGGAATCTGGCATTGGGCCATGACAAGGAAGTAAGTTCAGGCAGGAATCTAATTTTAGGCGAGAACAAAGAAGTAGGCTTCAGGCAACCATGTGACATTGGGCTAGGACAGGGGAATTACGCTCAGGTATCTTGGTCCTCCTGATAAACCCTTAGAAACAGTGATCACAGGAGTTTATTGCCTTGCTTGTTCCTTGACTATTTGTGTTTATTGTACTGCTTGACCTTATTACTTGCATGTAATTAAAATGTGAATTGGGGAATTAAAAGTGAATTGGGAAAAATAAACCTGCCTCAGCCTCAGAACTGGCTGGGGTCATGCTACAATGTTGTCTAATTTTCTTTTCTCTTTTTAATCTTCACTACTGCACTGGAGAACCTGTTGACTGAATGAGCTGGCTTGGTCAACCAATCCATGAACATGGCATATCTTTCCACTTTCTTAATGGAAAGTGTCTTTCTTAACCTTTCTTCAGAGATTGGAAATTTTCATCAGAGAGGCCTTTCACCTCCTAGATATTTTACTGTAGTTGATGCTATTGTAATTTGAAGTGTGTTCATTATCAGTGTATAGAAAGGCTACTGATTTTTCTAAGTTGATTTTTGTACCCTACCACTTTGCTGAAATTGCTGATTGTTTCTTGTCTTCTGGTGAAATATTTTGAGCTCTTATGTATATTGTTATATCCTTGGCAAGGAGGGATAATTTGATTTCTTTTCATATTTATATTCCTATAGTTTTTTTTCTCCCCTTGTAATTCTTTTTCCTCCAGCTAGTACTTCCAGCCCTGTACTGAAAAGGAATAGAGACAGTGGGCAGTCCTGTCTCATACCTGATTTTATTTCTTTGAGTTTTTCCTCCATTTAGGATAATGTTTGCTATTGGCTTGTCATATATAGCCTTTACTATTTTGAGGCATGTTCCCTCCAGTTTACTGGCTCTAGGACTTTGGTAACCAAAGTATGTTGGGTTTTGTCATGGGGTTGTTCTACATCTATTTAGACAATCACATGCTTTTTGTCTTTCAGTTCACTTATATGACTTATTTTATGTATCGATTTGCATATGTTAAACCAATCCTGCATTGTTGGGATAAAGCCAACTTAAAATGTGGAGGGCCATCTTGATATGTTCTTGTATTTGATTTGCTAGCATTTTACTAATGACTTTTACATCCATGTTCATCAGGGATTTATGGTTTTTGTTTGTTTGTTTTTGTTTTTGTTTTTTCTATCTTTATCTGGTTTGGGTATTAGAGTTATATTGGCTTCACAGAATGTGCTTGGGAGTGATCTCTCTCTTCTCTGTGTCTCTTTCTCTCCCTTTCTCCTTCCTTCCTACCTTTCCTTGCCCAAGACTGTAAGACAGATTGGTCCTAAACTTTTTTTTTTCTTTTCTAGACAGGAGACCTTTCATTATAGTGTCAATCTCCTTCTTTGTTATAAGTCTGTTTAGGTTGTTAGTATCTTCTTGGTTTAACTTTGGTTAACTAACCTAGAATTTCATCCATTTCTTTTATATATATTTTTAACTTAATGGAGTACAAGTTTTTAAAGTACCCCTTTATAATATTCTGTATTTCTTTGGTGTTTGTTGTATTGTTTATCTGTTCATTTCTAATTCTGTTAATATGGGTCGTCTCTTTTTTATTTTGGTTAGTTGGGCCAAGGGTCTGTCAATCTTGTTTATCTTCTCAAAGAACAAGCTCTAAAATCCACTGATTTTTAGTATTGTTTTCTTTGTTTTTATTTCATTAGTTTATGCTTTGATTTTTATTATTTCTTGCCATCTACTTGGGTTGGGTTGGTCTGTCTTTATTTTTCCAAGTCTTGAGTTGCATCATTTATTTGTACTCCTTCTGATTTTTAAATGTAGGCATGTAGAACTATAAACTTCCCTCTTAGAACTGCTTTTAATGTGTCCCAGAGGTTTTGTTGTGTTGTGTTTTCATAGTTCCGGGAATATTTTGATTTTTTTCCTTGATTTTGTCTTTGACCTATTCATCATTCAGTAATGAGTGGTTCAAAGTCCGTGAATTTATCAGACTTTGTTTGCTGTTGATTTTAAGTTTTATTGCATGATTATCCAAATAGGATATATGGGACTATTTCAATTTTCTGTTTTTGTTAAAGTTTGCTTTCTCGCATAGCATGTGGTTTATTTGAGAGAAGCTGCTGAATAGAATTCATATCCTTCGGCATTTGAGTACTATAAAAATCTGTTAAGGTCCTTTTGATGTAAGATGTCATTTAATTCTGTTTTTCTGTTTACTTTGTCCAGGTAACCTATCTACTGAAGAAAAATGGGGTGTTAAAATCACCTACTATTAATTGGGTTTGTATTAATCTATATCTTCAATCCCATGAGTATGCTTTTTTATGAATTGGGTTCACCAGAGTTTAGTGAGTATATGTTTAGTATTATGATATTTTATTGATTAATTGATCCCTTCTTTACAATGAAGTGCTCTTTTTTGTCCCTTCTGATTAGTAGTAGTTTGCAGTCTATTTCATCAAATATTAGAATGGCAATGCTTGCTTACTTCTTTATCCCATTTGCTTGGAAGACTTTTCCTAGTATCTCCACTCTAAGGTGATACCTGTCTTTAAAGTTTTGATTTTTTTTCTTTGTTTTGTTTTTGTTTTTGTTTTTTGTTTTATACAACCGATAGATTGATTTTGTTCTTAGTCCATTCAACTAGCCTTTGTCTTTTGATTGGAGAGCTGAGACCATTCATGTTTAGAGTACTGAAGAAGGTGTGAAGCTTGCAGTCATGTCAATGCTTTATGCTGGTTCATGCTTGTAATTGTAGTTTGTTTTCCTTAAATCATAGCATCCATTGTTGTCCTTTGAGAATCTTTTGTCCATGCTTATTCTTCTTTTCAGTTTGAAATATTGCTTCCAGTAGTCTGCTTATTACTATTTGTTATTGTTGTCTTAATCATGTTTGGATCATGGACATTTAATCTTTTCCCTTAAAGTATGGCAGATAGTTTTGCTGGGTATAGTAGTGTAGCCTGGCAGATGTGATCACTTAGAATTTGGAGTATATTTCTCTAGGCTCCTGGCTTTCAAAGTTTTCTTTGAGAAATCCAGTGTTATTCTGATGGGTTTTCCTTTAGATATGACTTGTGCCTTTCCTCTTGTACTCTTGAAGCTTCCTCCTGCCTTTTATTCTGTATATTTAGTAGTTTAGTATTATGATAGTTTCTTGTTTGTCTTTTTCTAGTCAGGATTCTATGTGCTTCTTGTATCTGTATGGCTATGTCTTTTCTTAGTTTGGGGAAGTGTTCTTCTATGATCTTGTTACAGATCTGGCCTATGCTACTGTTTTCAGAATCATCTACCTGTTCTCTGCCTTTAATTCAGAAAGTTGGTCTATGATGCTATCCCATACTTCCTATGTGTTCTACGTGTTTCTATCGTGTGCTTTTAAAATATTTTCATTTTCTTTGCTTATTTCATCTTGAAGAGATTCTCTACTTCAAGTCCTGATATTCTTTCTTCAGCTTGATTCATTCTACTCATAAGGATTTCCCTTGAACATTCTAATAGAATGTTGAGTCTTTAACCCCATTTTCATTTGGGTGTGTGTTCCCTTTAATGTTTCTATCTTTTCATTGAGTTCAGTTTTCAAATTCTGTGTTGCTTTTAGTTATTTCATTAAGATATGCATTTGTGTTTATTTCAGTCATCACTCAAGGATTCATTGTTATCCTCTTAGAGTTCAATGAAGTGTTTACCTTTGTGTTTAAGTTTCTTGAATTTTTTTTTAGATTTATTTATTTATTTCACATATGTGAGTACACTGTTACTGTCTTCAGATGCACCAGAAGAGGACATTGGATCCCTGTTACAGATGGTTGTGAGTTACCATGTGGTTTCTGGGAATTGAACTCACCTCTGGAAGAGCAGTCAGTGCTCTTAACTGCTGAGCCATCTAACCAACCCAAGTTTCTTGAAATTTTTGATAAGTTTTTTTTTGTTGTTGTTGTTATTTTTTAATTCCTTGTCCTGAGGCTCTTCTAGGTGGTTCTCATTAGAGAACCCTTCTATGAGACTTGTGAGTTTGAGGGGAGACATGCTGTTTTGGCCACTCAGGTGGGTTTTGGTTTTGTGTTTGACCTGGACATTTCAATTTCTTTTTTTAGTTGCATGTCTGGGGTGATAATCTGATTTTCCTTAAATGGGTCAGTACAGGGAGCAAGGGGGATATGTGACCTGAACTAGGCCAGGTAAAGCTGGTGGAGAAACTGTTTAATTGGCTTGGGGAAAGATGGCTCCAAACTAGCCTAGGGAAGGCCATGCCAAGGGCATTCACAAATGAAGAGCCACAGGGCTGGAAATAGAAGTGCTAGTCTACAGATGGAGGGGAGTTGGAAGAAGTGTCTTATTTATGAGGGGTGGCTCACATGCGAAAAGTGTTCCTGGCATATCTGGAACCTGACTTCTTCTCTCGGCTTCTTGATTGCAGCTCAAAGTGGTAACTCTGGGCTATTTCTGCCTCCTTGTCTGTTGCCTGCTACCTTGGTTTCTTACCCATATCCCTCTGGAACCAGAAGCCCAAAGAAACTCTTTCCTATAGAGATGGCCTTGGTCATGGTATTTTATCATGTCAATGTTAATGGCTGTGCTTATCTTATGGCATGAGACTATCAATCTTTAGTCTGTAATTGCTGGACTTTCAGTTGTTTCTGTGATTCAATTACAGCAAATTACAAAGACTGTAGTCCTCATCCATAATCTGGGATAGTCTTTCTTTTTACCTCCACCTGAAGCAGAGGCAAGGCAGACTGTCATTACAGTAGTTTTAGGGTGGCTACTTAACATTGCTCTAGCAACTGAATCTGGCTAGCCAAAAATTTACTGCGAAGCTCTTTACTGTAAAGCTAATTTTACAGCAACCTGTGCTAGGGGCTCATCAAAATGAATTCTTGAAATCGAATTCTAACAGAATCAGAATCTTGCTAAAAAGGAGCTTTTTAATCTTCAGAGAGTTCTACAAGAAAAAGGCCACCTGGTCCTTGGCACTCCATGAGCAAGTACAGACCAATGTTCTGAACAGAGCAGAGCAGGAGCTGACCTATGTTTCCATTTTACTTCTTTGTGTCAGTTCATGAACTATTCATATGCTGAATCTTGGCAAAAGGCTTAGAGGTTTGGGTGAGTTTCATTTTGTGGTTAGGAGGCTTGAAGGAAGGGAGAATAAAATAGTAGGGGTGTGAAGCACCTTGGCTACTACACAGCTCATCTCTACCACACTCATGTACTGAAATGCTCAGAGGCCACTGAGCAGCAATATGCCTTTTTTCTAGTCCTAGAGCTGTGACTACAGCATGGGAAACATCTGAGAGTTTTCCAGCTTTGTTCTTCTCCAAATTCTGATAGCCCTTTCCTTTCCTGTCATTTGGAATCATATGAATTCCTATCATGATGAGCTTTCACTTATGGGTATCTGTCTTACTTCTTCGGATATTGGAGGAGGAGGAGGAGGAGGAGGAGGAGGAGGAGGAGGAGGAGGAAGAGGAGGAGGAGGAGGGACAGGAGGAAGAGGAGGAGGAGGGGGAAGAGTGAGGAGTGGTGTTGCCGAGATCTGGACCACAGCTTTGTGAACCATGTGACTTAGACTTATAATCTTTTCTCTTTCTTGTTATTCTTTGAACCTTTTCCTTGCACATACATTGGTATCCCAGTCTTCATTTAGTTGCTGTCCCTTCTATCTCCTTCAGTGTCTTTTCTTTTACTCTCTATTTCCTCTTAGTTCTCTATCCTTATATCTAAAAATGGTTGATGGACACCATATAGCACTTGAGCTCCAGCCCTTTGTGACTGACTGCAGGTTTTCATCTCTTGGTCTTAAGATCATCTTGTTTGTATGGAGTTCTTGGTGATGCTATCTGTAACTCACAACCTGAGTTCTATTTTAGATGGAAATGAGTGGAGAGCTGTCACATGCCTGAATATTTCTATCTGTAGTTTTCACTGTCTTCATACTGGTGTACTTGTCTCCAGGGGCCTGAACCACACATACCCAGGTGAGCATCTTTACAGGCTCTGTCTCCTAACAGCACACCCCTTGAATCTGTCTTGAGCCTGAAAGCTTCTATAGCAAATCTGTTCTTCTTGTTCTGGCCACTGCTGTGGGTGCCATTTTCACAAGTGGCCCTGTGTGTTGTGGATTCCCTCACCCTCACACATCCAACCCCTACTTCCTGTCTCCTGTGAAATATTCTTCAGTCTTTGAGGCTCACATTAACTGCAGCCTTCTCTATGAAGGCTTTCTCATAGACGAAGAAATATATATATATTGAAATGCATGAAGTGAAAAGAATTCTCTCTATACCAGCCCCTCTCCTCAGAGGTAAACACCTAGGGCTATTTCCATCTTTAGAACTTCTGTGGTTATCTCCATTACTGTTTAAAAATACTTTGCCTTCCTTTAAAAACTTCAAACCTAAAACAGCATCTTCTGAATCTATTTATAAAGGTACTACTTATAGCTGCAAAGTCAAGTTTATTCTTGGTATCCCATTCATTAGATCTATTTATTAGTTCAATGAATATATTAAATTCAGTTTCTTCACTTTGGAGATAGGACATACCATGGTACCCCCAGTATTTAAGAATGGGCTTGTTGTCCAAGCATTTCCCTTTACTTGTCTCACTTTTCAGTATCACCATCACTTTGGAATTTGTAAGTTTGTAGCATTTATATGCTACTGTTGTAGCTGTAAAGCCTTGTCAACAGATTTTATGAATACTCAGAACCCACAAACAGAATATTGTTTATTCCAAACCTCACCATATATTTAGATATGAATGTAGCAATCCAGTGGCCATGGAAAACTGGGTTTACCTGAAAGGGGGTCTGGAAATGAAAAAGGACAGGGAGTGAGAGAAGGATGAAGCCAAGATAAGGTTCTGATCAAGGCTCAAAGTTTAATTCTACAGCTCCATCTTATAAAGGGAAGACCACAAATCCTTTATTTCAGCTGGATTATGTTGCAAAGCAAGCTCAGCAGGCACTCTATTCTTCTAAATTCCTGTAGGAAGTTGTTTCAAGACACTGACTCCACCTGGGTGCTTAAGGTCCAACTATGGCAAATGCTCAAGGTCTAGTCAGCCTGCTCAAGGCTGGGGGGAGGGCACAATTCCCCATTTTTTGTTTTTTTAAAGCTGAGCAGTACCAGTAGCTGGATGGTGGCACAAGATTTACTTGTTTTCCATAATCCCATCTAGGATATAGAGTGGCCAGGCAACAATGCCTATCTTAGGTCAGTGTCTATAGTGCTTCTTACCAGTCAGGGAGAACAAACATAGCATTGATGTATGTCTCTGTCTTAAGTTGATAGGAGCTCAAGAACATTCTTACCTGTCTCTGACTACCCTCCTTCTATAGCTGGATGGCTACATATGAAGAGAAAAGGCATATGTTTGGTACTATCATTTAAAAGAAATGCTTCAAAGGTTAGCCTAAGTAGATACTCCTTGAAGACTCCCTTAACTATTCAAAATTATGCCACAGGTTATGATATAAAGGGAAGAACACAACAAAAGGAACTTTATGTTTTCTCTGAGATGGGTAGAGAAGGTAGCAGGATACGACCATCATAAAGGCCACCTATGTACTCCAGGGTATTGTAGGGAAAGGGATGAAGGCCAAGGAAGTCGAAAAGCTTGAACAGGAGGTGGGTGAGTACAAGCAATTAAACACCACATTTATAGACATAATGGAGTTAGAAGTCTGGGGACTGTCTCTCTCCTCTCTTAGAGGAGGTCATCTGAGGAACAGCCTGCTGGTGACAAGCCCCAGAATTAGGACAAGGAAGAGTCTGGGTGTTCTTTCAAAGAGCCCAAGATTCCTGTGAGTTGAATAAAATGTTGAACAAGACCTCCCTGAGGTAGTATGGGTAGACATCTGGATAAGGCTAATGAAGCCTCAGTAGCCATGGGATTACCTAGAAGATCCATCAGAAGACTCAGTCAGCTCTGAATATCATCCATAGTGACCACAGGAGTCTGGGTAAGCTGGGTCATACATGGGATAGTGGGATGCAGACAGAAAAAAAGTCACATGAGTTTTTTGTCAGTTAGAATGCCCAATATCAGGAGAGTTGCCAGGAAAGACATATTTCATAAAAGTCCTAACCTATATACTGAATAGAGGGCACTGTGAGCATGCCTCTTCCCCTGTCAATGTGCAGAGGATATTGGAAGCTGTCCTTGTGTGCACAGAAACCATACTGGCAACAGATAAGAGTAGAAGAGTAATGAAGTATGAAAATGTGAGCATCGATAGACATAGTTTATTGCATTTAGTTGAAATTATATGATAGAATCAAATCAGTTTTTCCTCTTTCAGCACATGTGGACATCTGGAGAGAATCACACCAGTTATAATAGAGATGTGAAGAAGCCACACTATCCTTGCACATCTGGGTGTGCATGAGTCTTCATCCCCAAGAGAGGTAAGAACATTGCTATTATCGTTTCTTAATTATCCAGAGTTTAAATATCTGGCAAACAAGCTCTAGTCTAAGGAAGCCTGTGTGTCCCGTAAAGACTGAGATTATTCATGGTCATGGGGGACAGGGAGAGGCTTTGTCTTTGCAAATTCTTACAATAATTCAAGAGTCTTATTTGTGCTAAGTATTGACTGTTGACTAAAATTTCCAGTTGCTCAGAGGTTACCAAGTGAACTGAGTTGAACTGTGTCTCTTTGTATGGGCCCTATCGGAGGAATGATAGTTAATGAAATCATTAAATATGATCCTCACTCCCTGTAGGTGCAGAGACTGGGCACGGGGGTGGCATGAGAATGAGCTAAGTCTCTGAGTCATTCAAGTATAGCTCTAAGTACTTATCTCAAGGTATCCAAGGTATCTCAAGGCCTTCCCAGGATACCTTTCTCTTTAGTACCCAGCCTCCCAATGCCCTGGGAATACAAACCCCCTTTCTAGGTGATAGGTCTTGTGTGTTTGTGCTGGGCTCTGCCTTCCTTTCTCAGTTCTGTCTGCTTTCACCTTGCTCAGTAAATACCACTTTTACGTAAAATGTAGGTTAAAAAATTTATGAAAGTCTTAAAACAAAACAAAAAAACCAAAAAATCTCTTTTCTTTTCCTTGAAGACATAAACCTGTTTGCTGCCATGTACTTTCCTTCTCCTTTCTTTTAGTAGCTACCCCCTTGTCACGGCTAGTTTCTCAGTTAGTGCCTTTTTGATCTTGTATTCTCTTCTGTAATTTCTCATCATAATCCTTCATGACCCCTTCGTTATTGATGGCTGATTACAAGCTGTGACTTTAGCTATTGATCAGTTCCTGTATTGTCTCCCACTTTGTAGTGTGATCTTTTAGAGGACTGCACATCTTGGTGATCGTTGTGTCTCTCCAGTTAGCAAGATCTTGACAATAGTCTTCACTCTCAGGGAGGAAGAGTTTGATGTATGAAGTGGGTAGGCATGGAATGCTCTGAGCCCTGTTCAGACACATGGTGTTCAGAGAGAAGAAGAGGGACATAAGGCCTTCATATAGTCTGCAACCTAGATAGGGTCTGTCCCTCAAATAGGCTATGCCTTAGTTCTCAACAGGGCATCACCGATTCTAATGTGCAAGCTTGATAGTATCCTTCAAGGAGATTGTATTTTCATTACCTCTTGGGAGATAAAGGGGCAAGCTTCCTTATGGTCCAGTGAGGAATAAAAGGGAAAAGAATAAAAAAGAAAGACAAATGAAGCCTGTTCAAAGTAAAACAGATGTTTTACCTCAAATCCACTTTGTCTCATGAAGAAAAGGAGAAGTAGGAGCAGCTGGGGAGATAATAAGGAATATTTTCCTGGCTTCCTTCCTGAATTGCCCAGTCACTGGCAACCTGGGACACTTTCAAAGCTCCCTTCTCCCCTTGACCCCTTGCAGCCTCCCCAGTGAGTCACTGGTGATAGGCTGGTGAAAAACAAAACAAAACAAAACAAAAAAACTAACAAGTGGCAGAGGAGGGGCTTGGAGAAGAAACCAAGAGCTAACATCTAGGAGACTCTACACCCATTCAGACCCTACAAATCATTTGTGGTTGTCTTCTGGGACACTAGGAAAGCAGTAGGCCTGAACATTAGCATTCTTGGATGCTGACTATGGAGCCTATGGAAATAGACAAGTTCAATGAGTTATAGGCATGGGGCCAGGAATGGGGGCCGAGCTAACCTCTTAACCTCAGGGGGACAGAAATTTTACCTGAGTATGAAAGGGTCAATGCAGTTGGCCTCTGGCAGGCTGACTAATGGTGGCTTGAAAAGGATGCTGCCTGTGTCTCTCTGGAGTGTTCCACAAATTCTCCTGGACACCGCTGCTCATGTTTAAACCAAAAAGAGAGTATTAGGCTCTTAAGTGTGGCAGAAATTTGTCTTATTGAAAATCAATGCAATGAACACATAGTGAAGTTTTTTGCCTTGTGGGTATAGAGAGAATATAGATTTATGAAAGATTATGTTGCATGTATTTATATTCCAGGAAGACTTCAAGGCAAGAGCAAAACTGCCTTCTCTGGAAACCTCTTGAAATTGGTAATCGTGGCAACATTCAATAATTAGAGTGCCATGGGCAGCCAACAGAGAGAAAAAGAGAAAGGAGAAATGAATTAAATCTACCACAGGAGATGGGTATCCAAGAGCTTCTTATGGGTAAAATGACAATGGTCCTCAGGGTCAAGAAGACCCTGGGGAGGAAAGGAGCGGCTGGTGGCTCGCAAGTCCTCAGCAGACATGGGGAGACTCCCCTATGCCTCCCTCTCTATTTCTGCCTGCCTGCCTGCCATGTCTTTCTTTGCATTCCATTCACTGGCTTCTTTTCCTCCCTGGCTCTCCCACCTGAGGCAGGATGTTCCTGAAGGCTGCACTGCCCCTTCTCTCACCACTTCTGTTTCTTCTCTGATAGCATTCTAGTTGGGATATATCTGATAAAGAAGGAGGAGGTGGCAAGGGGTCTCTAGGTGATGATGCTGAGAAAGGACTAAAGTGCAATACATGGTCTTTACTTTCCTTGCTCTGCTTCCACAGCCTGGTCTCAGGGTCATACTCAAGGTGTGTTCAGTGCCCCCCAAAGTCCTCTGGATAATAACAGTTGCCTTCCTCAGCTCTTCCTCCCTTGCTTCTGCAATACAAACACCTGGCGTAATCATTTTTCTTAACCTTCAAGCCAATAACCCCACAGCCAACCATCCTCATTTCTTTTATAGACTTTGGGTTACAACATTTTAGCTTATCTTTATAAGAGAAAAATAACCTTTTCACTTAAAGTACTGTTTGCTACAGTTTTCGTAACTTGTGGTCAAATAATTGACTAAGCATGCACAAGAACTCCTTGGTCCATTTGACCAACTAAATTTTATTCTTTATTTTATTTTTTATTTTTTTATTTTTTTAGCATTGTATTTTATTGAAATTTAATGTTTTATATTTTATACAGCATATATACACTAATAATCAAATCAGGGTTATAAGCGTTTCTATCTCTTCAAATATTGGTAAAGTCTATGTGTCAGGAACCTCAGACATTTTTAGTAATTCTGAAATATATCTACATTGTCCGAACCTATTGTGACCTCATTGCTCGACAAGGACCAGAGGCTCCCCACCCCCAGTCTACTGCCCTTGACTAAATTTCCCTCTCCCCCTTTCCCAGCACCAAGGACTGTTGTTCTATTCCATTCAATAACTACTCCAGGAACAAAGCTGACTTAACTAGTTTCCACAAGTGATTGAATATCGTCTTTCTGAACCTGGCTGATTTCAGTCAATTGTAATGACCTCCAGCTTCATCCATGTCCCCACAAACGAAAGCTTTTTATTTTCTTACTATAACTAGGTGATAGCCCATCATGTAAAGTGACAGGATGTAAAACCAACATACACAAAGCGGTCATATCTTCATGCATCAAGGGTAAATTTTCTATAAAAGAAATTAAGGAATATATTCATGAAAACCACAGAATGAAATGAACCAAGGAAGTGAAATATCTCTACAATGAAAACTATAAAGTGCACCAAGAGGACATAATAAATGGAGAGATACCCTGTGTTCATAGATTAGAAAAATTGATAATATTAAAATGACCACATTACAGTTATCTGCAGATTCAATGCCATTTCAGTTTGACTACCTGTGTTGTCATGCTATGGCTGATCTTATCCTATACTTCTCCTGTAATGGGGAAAGTAAAATCCACAGAGGGAAAGTAATATGAGAATTACTGGGACAGGAACCTTAAAAAGGAGTCCAGCATTCAGTACCAGAACCTTTCTATCTATTTGTTCTCAAATAATAACAAGAGGCAGAGGCGGGAAAGAACCATTGTGGCCACAGAGGACACACACTGGGCAGAGCCGTGTTCCCCCAGGCTCTGATCATCTTGTGGAGACACAGACTCTGAAAATAAGGGCAGCCCTCACCACCTGGAAGAGCTGTGCAGCCCCAGGCACCTGCTCCTGGAGTTTTTCTGTTTGCTTCTCTAAATTGCTTGCCTGGAGACCAATTCAGCCTCTACTCATTGGCCCAGAGCATTACTGTTGCCCAGACTGGAGCTGTTGGCTACACGCTCATAAATGCATGCTAATTAGCTACAAGAGGCACACACAGGAATCATTACTGCTCAAGACCGCCCAGCCCTGTTTGTGTCGGACTCTGTGAGTCCCATTGAAATGCTCAACATTTACCTCTCTTATCTCTTGTTTTTTGTTTTTGTTTGTTGGTTTGTTTGTTTGTTTTATGTCAGCATATAGCATGGTAGTCGCAGTCTTCACTCTGAACATCAAATACCTTAATTCTCTTTTCCCTAAACCTCAGCAGCAGATTAGATCTCAGGATGTACTTTTCCCTGGGCTTTCCCTTGTTCCCATTCTGGCCTCACTGCACACCTCAGCTCCTTTGAGAGGCCCTGTGTGACTTGCCATTCGGGCACATGCCTTCATTTCTTTCATGGCTTGAATATGGCTTGAATTTCTAGTAGTATTGGACATTAACTAAAGCAATCATATTTGTATGTTTGTTTGTTTAGTTTCCATATTTTTCTTACTAGAAGTCAGATATCTCTTCTAGAAGTAGAAACACTCAATTTTGTTTGCATTCATATGAAATCCATATCTGACTTGAAGTAGATATTCAAAAATCATGTGTTGAACAGAGGTGGATTGAAAATGGGCTTTTGCAATGAACTAATCTTATAGAACTTGGTCTCTGTGCTGTGAGGACAGGAAGAATATAAAGCACTGTAAACAAGCCTTCTTATTGGCTCCCAAACTCAAATGCCCAGTATAATGAAGGAGAGCCGCCCAATGATTGACCTTTGTGGCACTTGCCAATGTCTATCCCACATTCTTGATCCAACAGTGAGTTTACTCTATCACTGCTAAGTCAGGCTCCTTTAAATCCACTCCAAAGCAGAGTGGCTGCCACTTAGTGAGAGGTGCAAGCCTTCACTCGCTGCCTGCTAATTCCCTCTGCCTGACTTCTGAGTTCCTGAGAGAGTATTTCTTTCTTTTCTTTTCTTTTTTTTTTTTTTTTTTTTTTTTTTTTTTTTTTTTTTTTGATCTCTCTGTCCTGGAATTCCAGAGGCATCAGAGAGGGTCAGGAGTCTCCTGGAGAGCCAAGAGAGAGGGTGACTTATTTCATGTTTTTATAAATGTTGGGGTGGGTTTCTAGTTTGAATCTTTTGTCCCACTGGAATGTATTTATTCTCATCTGCATATGTTAAGCTTCAAGGCTCCCTGCCACCTCCCATCTTAGCCATTCAGCCTCCCCCACAACTCCCGTGCCCACTTTCCCGTTATTTGCTAGCTCTCATAAAATGTTTCCTGATCCTTTCCACATGTCTCAGCTGCCCCCTGTATTCAATCCCTGCCTTGTGGCCACCTGTAAAGACCTGTACCTGCTTCTCTTTGTTCCAAAAATTCCTCTGTACCCACCAAGAATTACTCAAAGCTATTCCTGTAAGGGAATATTTTTTTATTCACTCTCCCTGGTTTTTCCTACCACACTTATTCAGTCATCCTCTGAAATACCGTCTGTCTGTCTCTGTCTGTCTGCCTGCCTGCCTGCCTGCCTGCACAAATCCACCTTTACAGGACCCTAGCATGTCCAGATATGACTAGGCATCATGTTTTTGGGCCTCCCTTTAAACTTCCATTTGGTGAAAGTATCTTCCAGGTTTTAAAAATCTGTGGGATTTTTGTTTGTTGTTGTTTTGTTTTGCCTTGTTTTTGTCAAGTCTCAATGGGAAAGAGGATGTCTATATTTGTTTAGTTGTTTAGATTTTTAAATTTTATTTTACATGTTCTTTTTTTTCCTGCACGTATACATGTGCACCATATGTGTGGTGTGCCTGATACCCATAGAGGTCAGAAGAGGATATTGGACAACCCGGAACTGGAGTTGTAGTCTCCATATGGGTTCTGGGAAGCTAACCCAAGTACTCTGTGTAAGAACTACAGGTGCTCTTAACTTCCAAGCCATCTCTCCAGCTCCTATGCTTGGCTTAAATAATTTCTTTTCCCTTTCTGGGGCATGCAAGTAGAGAAGAAATTGGAAGGCTTTAGTGAACTATCACGATCCCATACTAATTCCTGGTCGTCCCTCTCCCCACTCTTGACTTCTGTGCCTCCTTTCCATAGCCCGGCAGCTCACATGTTGCAACTCAGAGAAATGACCTCCAGTCAACCAAAAATCCCTTCTGCTGCACAGCGTGTCAGAGGGAACAGGAGGTGGCAGACCAGAGGAGGGAAGAGGCCCTGCCCTCAGGGGCCTTACAGTTTATTAGAGAAGCAGACGTAAAGGAAAACACAGCATGGTGGTGGAAGGAAATGGCTTGGCAGGCCGGCGTCTTGGCTCTTGGGTCTTCGTTTCACCCACCACTAACTCTCCTGGCAACTGTCTAGGAATATTTCGGAGTTGCTTGGGTAGAGCTTGAGAATGAATCAAACGCCTCTTTTCATCGACCCACCAGGGCTGGCTGAGAGCTATGACGGTCATTCTGTCCATTCCTGGCCCCTAGGCCAGACCACATCAATTCAGCCTGCTCAGCCAGGGTTAACTCCTGTTTCCAAACCTCACCGGAGATGATCCTGCCCAGCGCTGTCTACTTTTCCTGTTCTGGTGGTTTTGAGCCTTGGAAATGAATGGCTAAGCCCCGGCTGCATTCCTTGGACTGCCTGAAACCTTGCATATTTTTCAAGCCCTCTTGGAGAGGGAATTCAAGGGGATCTAGAAGCAAAGGCTTATGTGGCGAGGTGCAGCCAGAGTCAGCTTTTTCCACTGGGCCATTCAGCTACATCCTGACTGTGCTCCAACGTAGGAAAGTGGTTCCCGTTTGCAAAAAGATGAATGTCGGTGTTTGACTTCTTGCTGTATTGGGACCCAGAAGCCCTGGCAGAGAAAACCTAATTTAATTTGGAAAAAAAAAAAAAACTTTGAATTCCACCTGCCTGCTCAATCGTCAGCACTTTTTCCTCTTTCACCCACCTCCCTGTGTGGGATTGCAGCCTGCCAGGGCCGGCCTCATGGACAGAGCTGTCTCTGCTTGGGTCCCCAGGTTCTACTGTCTGTCTTACTCTGACAGCTGATATCACTCACTGCTGCTGTGCGCTAAGGCTCTGCGGAGAAGGGATAGTGGTCTTGGGTGAAGTGGTCATGTCAAGGGGACAGAGCATGGATGGAAGGCTGAGGTTTAAGCATCTTTAGAAGAGATCCTTTGATATCTTTTTTTAGATGTCTTCTTCATTGTGGAAAATTCCATTCCTTCCAGATTATTCCTATTCTGAATGGCTGAACTTTGCAGAGCTTGATGGCCAACTGTTATGGAAAGCGTGAAAGAACAGGTCAGCATGCGATGCTGTGTCTTCAACCCAGGGAGCTGGTCCTCTTCAATGTTGCTGTGCAGTCTCAGGCACTGGGAATAAGAAAACAAGTGCCTCTGCCTTGGCAAGGTTCCTAAGAACCGCAAAGCTTGTGTTGGGCTTGCACATCATCAGGAAGTCTGTCGCTTCTGGTGGAGAACTTCCAGGAAGGTTGTAAAGCCAGAAACGAGACAGCAAATGCCTGGAGAGTACATGAGAATGAAGAGTGGACAGTAGGTATATCCAGACAACTTCAGCAAGAAATATGTACCTTGCAAACAAAAACAGTAGGAAGTTATCAGCTAAAGAGACATGAAGTGAGAGCTAACTTCCATGTGAGCTGCTAGATAGAAGTCACCTGAGTCTTAGCATATCCACATTCTGGGTCTTCTTGTATTAAGATCCACCCTTACCCTCGGCCAACTGGCAGCTCTGCTTTCTGGCAGGATGACATTTCTTGATTCTGTTGAGTGGCCCCTAACTTCCCCTTGGGTTTGGTTCATAGGTGCCCAGGAGATGGGGGCTGGGGGAAGGGAAACCTCTGGATATCTTCCTCCTCTGCTTTCTCAGTTTTAGGTTCAGCAGTGTACTGGCTAGTTTTGTGTGTCAACTTGACACAGGCTGGAGTTATCACAGAGAAGGGAGCTTCAGTTGGGGAAGTGCCTCCATGAGATCCAGCTGTGGGGCATTTTCTCAATTAGTGATTAAGGGGGTAGGACCCCTTGTGGGTGGTGCCATCCCTGGGCTGGAAGTCTTGGGTTCTATAAGAGAGCAGACTGAGCAAGCCAGGGGAAGCAAGCCAGCAAGGAACATCACTCCATGGTCTCTGCATCAGTTCCTGCTTCCTGACCTGCTTGAGTTCCAGTCCTGACTTCCTCTGGTGATCAACAGCCACGTGGAAGTAAGCCAAATAAACACTTTCCTTCCCAACTTGCTTCATGGTCATGATGTTTGTGCAGGAATAGAAACGCTGACTAAGACAAGCAGTGTGCTGTGTTGTTTTGTCAAATGCTGGGATCCTGTGCACAGATGGAGTGCTCTGCAGTTCTTGTTCTCTTTCTAGCTGCTTCTTTGGTCCTAGGGGTACTAAGGGATCCCCACTCTTGTTAGTCTTGTGACTGACAATTTTTTTTCTGGTTTCCCTTGCCTCAGTCCACATCCTCGAAAGTCCCTCCTACTGTTAAACCCTTCTCGCCCCTACCTGAGTGTGTCATCCGTTTCTTACTGGGGATCTGAAGGGAAATGAGTGACAATTAAAGAGACTGTGCTTTCATCTCAAAGCTACAGAGACTGTCAAGAATATTGAGCCAACTCCTTAGAAAAAAATATAACAACAACATTTGCATGGACACGGGGGAGTTTAGTGTTATTAGTTCTCATCCTGAGGCCTTTTTTTTTTCTGATTCTGAAATACTGTAGCAGCCAAGAGAAGGCTAGATGTGTAGATGTGGCTGAATGTAAAGCACAGCAGAGCCATAGATGGAAAAAGCAAGCAGAGAGAGAGAGGCAGGCTCAACTCTGCCTTCGTAAATGGATGGAGTTGAACCATACCTATCAGGTCATGAACAGGCCAGGGGATGAGCCTGCCACCTACATCCCTGGCTATTAGAAAACTAGGAGCAGAAAAGAAGGCAGAGCGCAGTTCTGGAGCAATGCTCCAGGTTAAGATACCTGCTGCCTTAGAGACTGAGTCCGTGATATTCCTCCTATCACAGGATGGAAATTCTAAGCTTCCCACATTTATTCTACTGTTAAGTCACATAAGGTGGGCATACAAAGCAAAATTCTGAAACACTTGGAGAATATTAACAAGCCAGACATCTAATGAAAAACATTTTAATGTGGAAAAACTTTACCTCAGATGAAATTAAAATGAGAGAACAATTTGAAAATGATTTGGATTTGATTAAGATTGTTAATTAAATGATACAAGGAATGATGATGTAAAGAAACAAAAAAAATTAAACCCATGTAAAAGTAACAACAATAAAAGAAACTGTGGCACTAAAACACAGCTATTGGGGGAAAATTACATAAATTTTTACAGTGTTGAGGCAAGCAGTAAATAAAGAGAGGTAGATGTGAAGATCAGTTACATGTCAGATTGATCAGGCATGTGGTGATGTAATATCTGGTCAGATTTTACTCTGAAAAATTCTACATGTATATTTGGGATTAAAATTAACATTTTAACCAAAGCATACTGTTCTTCATGGTCATATAATTAAGTTACTATTTGAATAGTACTGAAGAAAGAAATAGTCAACCTGAAATTTTAAGCTGGCTAAATTAATGATCATGAGTCCAAAATAAAGACACATTTTTGTACATAGAAGCTAAGGATATTAACCATGCATAGAACCTTTGTTTTTATTCAGGTGAAGACCTGAAGATAGTTTTAAAAAATCCAAGACTCTCTCACTTAATTCTCTGACAGATTGTTTTCACACTCTATCTGTATAATTAGAAATCTAGGACCTGCTGGCCACACTACAGATTTGGATTTGACAACACCTTGTGTTTTTACATAGTCCCTACTCACTGGCTCCTCACCCAGAACAGGGGCAAGGTAGTACCCTGGAATTCATTTAATGAGGATCTTATACTCATGACCTACTGAATTTGCAAACCTCTATCCTTGAAGTCTTGGTTGTGAGCCTTAGCCTTTAATGGCTGAGCTACCTCTCTATTCCTCTCTCCCTTAATATCATCATACTGGACAAGACCGTTGGCTTCCATGTGTGAACTTGGGGCAGTGCAAATATTAACAATCAGCAAGGAAGACCATGGTAGCTATTTTTATGCCCGTAGGTTAACTAGCCCACAGTGAATGGAGTAGACAGACAGAAAGAACATGGGATTTATTGATCTTAGCGGGCTCTGAATTAATCAAGCCTGGAACTGCTCTACCCAAGGACTTTTGGTCTAGGGATGATATGCTTTCTTAATTAGTTAAGTCAGTTCAGATGTTAAAGTTTCCTGTTACTTGAAGCCCAGAGCATCCACACCCAAACCAAACTCTTGCCATCAAGAAAGAAGCGCCATGCAGTTTCTGATCTACGCTGTCCCCCTGGAGAGCGGGGAGCAGCACGTTAAGGCAGCCAGGGATGGCAGCTGGCCTTGGTCTCTCATGTCATGATGGGGAGGGGAAAAGGCATCCAGTGAGGAGGGTCATGGGTGACTGGGGAAGCAGGACTTTCAACTGAGACAATCTCCTAACAACCAAGCAGGCAGGAATCCAGCAGGGCAGATGACAAGGCTCTTGGAGCTTCTTGCTCCTCAGATTAGATGCATGGAGGTAATAAAAAACCACCCAAAAGAAACTGTAAAAGGAGGCCTTGGGAGGCGCATCCCGAAGGAGTGAAAAGAAAGGAGAACAGAAGGAACCCGTGGAAAGAAAATCTTCCAGACCAAAGGACGATCCAAAAATAATGAGACCAAAGTTCAAAGAAGTAATTTAAACCAAATAAGGCAGGGGAGACCTAGCCAGCAAGGGGCGGGCTGGCTCTGCAGGGAGCGGGTGAGCATCAGGCAGCAGGATGGGGCTAGGCAGAGTTCAGTTTAGGACAACCAGTGGGTCAGAGGAAAGGGAGACATGCTACCACAGCTGCCAAGGTGAGAGAAGCAGGACTAAATAGTACTTTCACCATCCTGGCCCCACCATACCTGGGGCATTGCCTCCACCCTCACCATTAGCAGGACTGCTTCCATTAGCAAAGCATGTCAGACCACTGGACCAGACCAATAAAGCAAGCCTCGCTTGCTTATAACCAACCACACATTCCTATTTAGACACTCCTTTATATTTGATTGCAGCAAAGAATTACAGGGCCATTCCCCATACCTAGGAAGATGGAAGCTAAGTCCATTAACTGCTTACCCAGTCTGTGGACTGAGGCTCTTGATGGTCTTAAAAACTCAGGTAATGGCTCAATGGTGTAGGCGTAGAGTAAGCCACTGGCTCATTTGTGCTTTCAGCGTGTGGGTGTGTGTATGCATTTACACACGAAAACACCTTTCTATTTACTTTTCCATTTACCCCAAGGACTATTCCAAAGGCGTGTGCTGTATCATCTACCACAGCTTCTTAAGTCACAAGCGTGACCATCGTATGCGTGTTTGTGTGTATGTGTTCACGTACATATGTGTACACATGTGTGTGCTTGTATTTATCTCTCTGTGTGTGCCCATGTTTGTGTGTTTGTATGTGTCTGTGTATTTGTCTGTATGTGTGTGTATGTGCATGTGTATGTATGTATGTCTGTATGTGTGTGTATGTGCATGTGTGTGTATGATGTTTGCATGTGTATGTATGTCTGTATGTGTATGTTTGTCTGTATGTGTATGCATTTGTTGTTGTAGTAGTTGGGCCAGGATTTCAGCATTTAATGAGGTATTGATATTTGAAGAGGAGTCCTAGAAAACTATTGCTCTGGGTCCTTCCTTCAATTGTGATACGCGACACTTATTTCCTTGAAAGGAGATGAAAATGAATGGTGCACACCATGCTCACCAACTGACTCCTTTTGTACTCAGAAACACAAAGAAAATGTTCTTTTATCTTTGAGTCCTTCCTCTGAGCGCTCTAATATGAGCCCTAGCAGCACTGGCTAGGAGGAGACACTGTTGATTAGTATCCCAGTCTCATCTAGCCAGATAACATTGTGTCTTAAATGACTCTGAATTGGCTAGAAATTTCTTTCTAGTGTTGCTCCTTTACCAAGATGCTATCTGAAAGCATGTCCTGTTGGAAGAAGAGGAAGATAGACTGAGGCAACATAGTACCGTATGGCTTCCCATTTGTCTCCACTGGGGTGGATGTTTGGTCTTTAGTACCAATGGCCCTTGGGGGCAATACAATTTCTTCTTAGTCTGGGGTCCTATCAGTGCCATTTTGGCCATTCTATGGATCAAAATGAGCTTCTGGGTCCACTGTTATTCTCAAAGATCCTACAGAGTCCAGGAAGTAGGGTTTTAAGATACATAGGTGTGAGCTATGGTCTTCCCTCCCTGCTCATGTGCCTTCCATGATGCTGAGCAGTCATGCAGTGTGTTGATTGTGCCTCTTCTCTGGGACTCTTTCTAGAGGATAACATTTTGTGTCAAGTTTGGCTGTTTAACAAGACTGCTGGCGACCTCCAGCAAATATTTCCAGTTCCTTCTATATCTACTTGGAGATTGGACTTAATTAATTGTTTATTAATTATTGTCTTCTGGCTCAGTCCAAGAGGGAGGATATAAAGTCAGATGAGTTTGATCTCTTTGATCTACAACTGACTGCCTCCTTCAGTCCCCCTGTGTCAGCCAGGTCATCTTCTTGGCAGTCTGACCTGCAGGTGTGTTTGTGTTTGAGTGTGTGTGTGTGTATGTGTGTGTGTGTGTGTAGGAGCATTCTCTTTCAACCAAGATGTTTTTCCACTCCCGATTTCCTGAAACAGAAAGACAAACTGTGCAAAGACCAGAACTTGCCTTCAATGAAGTGATATGTAGTTTTGAAGTATTTAAAAATACAGACATTACATTAGCCTATGCAGCCCTTGAGGCTGAGCAGAGACCCTGTGTAGAAAAGAACATCTATTAAAGGCTGCGTGTGACTGAAAAAGGAAGAAAGGCAGACACACCCCAATGGCACAGAAGCAACGTTAGCAAGGTTCCACATGTTCTTTTGGAAATGGGGGACCATTGATTTCTTTTTCTTTCTTTTTTTTAAAGGTAGCATAAAACCTTCATCCTTCATTGTTCTGTATCACCCTACAAGGGCACTTCAGGTCACCCTCTACCTACCATATGAACCCTACAGAGTGGTGTGTTAATGAGTACATATCCCTACATTGTTTCAGATTGCACATCGGTGGACCCATTTTTAGCTCAGTTGGATCTATATTTTTTTCTTCCTCCTTAGGCTTTTTTTTTTCGGGGGGGGGGGTTTCTTTGGATTCTTCTAAAGCATGTAGTCAAGACTAAGCAGATAGCAAGTCCTCTTTAGCACAGGCATACACAGTAATGAATGTCCTGTGTAGGATCCTGAGTCCCTGGCCAATTTCCTCTAAGTGAATCTAACCAGGTTAGCTCTTTTTCTAAGAGCTTGTCTTTAAGAAGTTAGAATGTATAAGAAGTGCCATGTGAGCTCATGCAGACCCAGTCCACTGGCAGAGGAGGCTGTGACTAGGGTGTTAAATGGTGAGGCAGCAAGTCCAGGCTTCAGGACTCACAGGTCCTGTTAGCTGGCAGGGGCTCTGGATCTTCAGAGTGTGACACTGCCGGGCCTGCAGGGACCTGCCACAGTTCCGTGCCTGCAGGAACACAGCTCAGAGCATTTGCCATAGGCCTATCCTTTTGCTCTGTTCTGCCCAATCAGAGCTCTGTTGCTATGCCCCCTCTCTCTGACTCTGGTCACAGCTAATACACTGTTTGCCGGACCTCTCTCTGTTGTCGTTTAGACTGATGTCCAAACACTGAATGTGTACTTTCCTTGTTGTGTCCCCTGTTTCCCCCACCATTCAGCCTTGGAGACAAATGCCCGGGGAACACAGGCACACACAGAAATCAGACTTGGAATTATTAACTAAGAGACCTTGGCTCAAGACAGAAAATGCTATCTATAAAGATCCTTATCTTAAGCTATGCAATACTGAGAAAGTCTGCTGCATGTGGTATCTGGGGACACTCATTCAATGGGTGTCATGGCTACAAGTTTAACTTTATGTCCTCTTCTGCTTTCAGGAGTAAAGACATCAGTAGAGGAGAGATAACAAGTATTCAGAGAGTCTTTTCTTTTACCCTGTATTCCTACCTCCCACTGGGGCTCGGCCTCAAAGCTAGTGTGACTGTTCACAAGGTGTCAGTGAACTGGGACCTCTCTGCCTTCCTCCTCTTTTGCAGAACATCTGGATTTTGTTTGCTCATCTCCACCCCACCCCACCCCCAATCTCACAAGAGACAGGATAAAAGCCAGGCAAGCATGTACTTGAGAGAGTTGAAGCATGTTGCTAAGGTTCAGGACAATGCCAGGGCACACTGGGGAGGGAGAAATGATGGACGAGGATAGCTGAATGACCAAAACGGTGGGGTCAAATGCCATGAAAGAAAGGGAGAGTGCTACTGGGATAGGAAAATACAGCGGGCTAGGAAGTTTAGGAGTGTGTGTGTGTGTGTGTGTGTGCGTGCGTGTGTGTGTGTGTGTGTGTGTGTGTGTGTGTGTGTTGCATGTACACACGTGTGAGAGCATACGAAGGCCAGAGGTCCTTCATTGTTTCTCTTCAGGAGCCATTCTCCTTGTTTTTTGAAATAGGTTCTCTCACTGGCCTGGTGATGCTGATGAGTACAGGGTGGCTGGCCAGCAAGCCTCAGACAGTCTCCTGTCTCTGTTTCCCCAGCATTGAGTTGACAAATGCACAGCCTCGTGTCCAGCTTTTTATGTGGATGCTGGGGACTGAATTCATGTCCTCATACTCAGGCAGAAAGCACTGACCTCTAGAGCAAGCAAGTTATCTCTCTAGCCCTGAAGATAAAGGTACTAACGGGCAGCTTTGACCTGTTGGTTGAACCTCCTGAAATGTTGAAGGAGCTGTGTGAGCACGAGGTTAGAATAGCAATGCAGCCCTGGTGTGCTGGACTTGTTCTGTCACAATATATCTCATGGTTTTGTAAGCATTGTGCTTGCTTGTGGATAGTATTTTCTCCAACTTTATAAAAACACACATAAGTCGAGAAGCTTAGTAAGGGTCACAATGGGATAGGACAAGTTTTGGTAAGAAGATGAATTTAGTACAGACCTTTAGTAAATAGTACTCTACTATTTACTAATTTACTATTTACTTAAGCAACTTCTTAGGCTGCAACTGCTCAAAGGGAGTTAAGGAGAAAGATAGACTGCTTTCCTTCAGATAGGTCTCACCAGGAGGTTGACTCCCACTCCTCCGTATTCCCCCATCTTCTCCATCTTGTTTCCTTTTGAGACAGTTGCTCTAGCTGGAGGGGAAAGGGAGCTTTGTCACATGCGTGTGCACGTGTGCACACACACACATATACACAGACAGACACACACACTACATGCATACACACATACACACATACCACATACACACATACAGACACAAACACACACACACACACACACACACCACACAAGGATAATGGGAATATCTGGTGAGTCTGATCTTATTTTTGAAGCTCAGAGTGTAAAAACACAAGCTGTGATCTTAACACTCAAGCCTAAAATAAAGATTGAAAAAGTAATTGCCACATCTTAGCATTTGTAGCAAAGACAATTCTGGTAGCATTTAATATCTGAATTGGTAAATAAATATTTTTCTGCTACTAGGAATTCTATACAGTCATAATAGCCTTTCTTTTAAAAAAGTCAAACAAATTTATTACTTTTGACTTTTATAAAATAAAAACCAAGATCTCAATTTTGTAAACTTGTATACACACACACACACACACACACACACACACACACACACACACACACATTGAGATGACACCTAAAGGTGATAGGGTTATGTGAATGATGGAATACTAGGTATATCCTCTTTTCTTTTTTGTACTTTGAAGCTTTGTATGGTTTTTAAATACCATTTTAAAACAAGGCTATATCATGTTTTACAGGTACAATACAATTTCCTTTAAAAGCAAAGGACATCAGGATGTAACTTGAGAAGTAACTCAACACTGCTTACTATCAATCTGAGAATCTCTAGAGGTTTACCTATGTTTGTGTGTGTGTGTGTGTGTGTGTGTGTGTGTGTGTGTGTATGTGTGTGTGTGTGTATGTGTATTTGTGCACGTGTGTGATGAAAACTGTGGTGTCTCAGTCACTCTGATCTATGGGGTCATTGTATGAAACTGAAATTAAAGGGAAATAATAGACAAGTGGGGACCACAAATATGATATGTGGCTTAGCAAAAACCATACTATAGAATATACAGGAAGCTCAAAATCCTTGCTGCTTTAACATAGAATGATCTTGGTCTTTCTAAGTTCAGGTGGCGCTCCAGCTTCAGCTGGATTGGCATTGAGAGGAAGATGGGGAAGAAGAATGAAGGAAATGAGCCAGTGTAGCTGGCTCTTCTCCCAGCAGGCAGACTGGTGGGTGGGCTGTCCATTAAGACATAAGCAGGAACAAGGTCCTTTCTGTAGCTGGATTGCACTAAGGGAGATCAGAGGCCTGGAGGAACTTCTCAGTTGCCAGCAGTTCCCAGAAACACGGTGGAAGTCTCTCAGACAATGTAGACAGGTTGGCGTAGTCAGAAGATGGGGAGAGGTGAGGCAGGCCAACATACCAGGGACAGTGGTGAAATCTTGGGTGTCTGGGCCTCTTCCAGCTATGCTTTCATAGCAGCTTCAGTACAGCCTTCAATACCCATTCCTGGAAAACAGATTTGAATTGGTTGTCAGACCATGTAGGGTCAACTCCGGCCTGGAAGAACCAACAGTGGCTGAGTTCACTTCCTGGCACCAGCTCTTAACTATAAAGATCTGCATCCATCTGGGTCTTTTGTTTGGTTGTGGAACTCTTATGGGTCCAATCTTATACCGTCAATTCTATGTACTGCTTTATTTTTACCTTTTGCATTGCTGGGCACCATCCATTCCTTACCTATTACTAGACACATCTGGTGTAGCTAAGTGCTCAAGAAAGGGATTGATATCGTGTTCCTGTACTCTCAGGGTCAATAGCCTCCCTCTTTTACCTCAACTCTTCATAATTCACAAAGAAGAGAACAAACAGAACATAAATAAACAAAAGTTAATACAAAACAGAAAAACGATTTCCTGGCATTGGAATGGGAGGCACAGCACGAAGCCGTAGCCACACAAACTTTTTGCCATGACCAACGAATCATATGTCATGACCTCAGGTTGAGCAACTACAATGCAATACCAGGGTGCTGAAGTGCTGGAATCCCTTGCACTCCAGTAGGTCAGTTCTTAGCTATAATATAATTTTAGAACTGTAATATAATTTTACAAATGGAAAACTTCAGAGAGAAATGATTTGCCCTGTGCTACAAAGAAGATGTTAGTCAATCAAAAAGAAACAGTGTAGGCCGACTCCCAGTTGTTTGATATTCCCAGACCTTCTCTAAAGTGGCTTGGCTGAGATGAGCATCTGGTAAATTTTTATGTTGGGAAACAAGACTGATAGGCATCGTTGTCTTTATCTGCTTCCATTACACCAACCCTTTCTATCTTATCACGTGACTTTGGCGTGAAAAAGGAGAAAAGGCCTTTTTGGTTGAAATAAATAGAAGATGCCCTCTTCAAGACCACGTTCCCTTCTATAAGACATAAACCTAGTTAATTCAAGTATCTCACTAGTAGTTTAATGGTCACTCTAGTTGACAAGTTTTGCTCCATCACAAAATAAGGTTTTCATCAGGATCCCAAAGCAAAATGTAGACCCAAAAGTGTGCAGCAAGGTCTTCGGGATGGTGGGAGCTGCCTCCAGGCATGGCGTCCCTGTTAGCCCAGACAGAATCTGGCCACTTGCACATTGAGGGAGCAAGACTCTTATCCAATCTCTTGCTCAGTGCTTGTGGGATCCACCATGGCTATTTATCCAGCTGTTTATCCAGAGCTTTGCTGTCTATATTCTAGCCACTCCCCCGACCAAGAAATCAGGTTTTAGTTAAATGACAACTCTCCAAATTTCTTTTCATTTGATGTATAGTTATGTCCTGAAGTATACTACTTCCTAATTCAATGAGAAGAATGGAAAATAATTGGCTTGAGAACTTTGGATCCGAAGGGTACAGGGCTCATTGGGTTGTGTGTTCATGTTGATGGAAAAATAACCCATGAAACTCAGTCAAGAAACATTTATAGAGTACATATCAGTACTGGTCCAACTTGAACTACTCCTTTCTTGATTGGACTTCTCACCCTGGGTGAGGGGGTATGGCCTCTACCCCCAGTTTGCCAATATAGGAAGATATTCCTTAGAGGTTGGATTACAAGTGAATTCTCACATGAGGGAATGATGGAGGCAGAAGAACTATCCCATCATACTTTGCAGACATTTGATCCTTGACCCCACTGCCATACAGCAGGGTGTATAGGAACCATGGTTCTCTCTATGGGACAAATCTTTGTCTAGTTCTCAAGAAGAAAGTAGACTATGAATAGACATTTCTTTGTTTTCCCAGATAGCTTCAGGTAAAATTGTTCCACAGACCAAGTGGGTGGACTCAGAAGGACAAGAAGTAGCATGAAGTATTTGTTTCTCCCTCTTCCTTGAGACTGTATGATACCCATGCTTGGTATAAGCATCCTGCCAAAGCATAGCAGACCCTTTGAGGGATGCAGGATTGGGATGCAGGGTAAGTCCTACAAGTCCTTGGCAGTGCACCGATTGGAGATCCAGACTGCAATCTTATTTTCCAGGCCTCCCGAGGAGCTGGCTTGGCGTGGAATGAAATAATCTGAAGACGATTGAGCACCATCCAACCCATCTTGGAACTCTTGTTGGAAAACCAGGTTGAGGGGCAAGTATGTTGGGATACTCCCTACTTCTGGAGATCAATGGATACTTGGGTGCTTTTCTACATTTTTGGTACTGTTAATTTAGGAGAAAAAAAAGAGGAACAGGTAATGTTAGGAATGGCTGCTCATTCTTAAAATGCTTTGGAGAATGAAAACTTTGGGAAAAGCAAAGCAAGCGATGGCAGAGACCGCCAGGATGAAATAGCATCGGAATGAAGAATCCAAGAGCTGGGCATTTTTTTCTCATACCTGTTTACTTGTGCTTGTTATTTTGTGAGAGTTGTCTGTAGGACCCTCGAGTGCACTCTATCCTGCTTGACATTAAACATGGGGAAAATGAGAAAGACATGACCTTTGCACTTAAACACTCTTGAAAATAATATAAATTGTTGGAAAAATCTTGCAATGCAATTAAGAAAAAAACCAGTATCACAGAGGGCTGTCGTTCACCTGGGTTCAAATCTCCAGCTCCACAGCAAGGCAAAGCAAAGCTGGCCAGTGTCAAAAATGAACGGATAGGTGTGGCGTGCATACTTGTGACCCTAGCACTTGGTCAGTAACAGGAGGATTCTTGGAGCTCACTGGCTAGTCTTTTTGAATTAGGGATCTTGAGGTTCGCTGAGAGATCCCATCTCAAAAATAAGGTGGGAAATGGTAGAGGAATCACCTGGTATCAACCATGGGCTTCCACATTTACATATACACACATGCAACACACAAAAACACACACACACACACACACAACCTGCCAAATTCTCCCATTATGGCATTTTCCTCTCAAGAGAATCTAGTTTTTGTCCATTTTCTTGCATGTAGTTAATCTTTGAACAGCATGTCTGAATAGGCTGGAGTCGTGATATCCAGTTAGCTTGGTCTCTCTCAAGTAGATGAGAATAAAGCCCATAGACAGCGAGGGGCTGAAGCAGCCAACTTGGTAACCTCTCAGGTTATCTCATCTCTCATTTTGCTGGGTTAGCAGTCCCGAACATGATCTGACCTTGACAAAGACAGAGTACCCTCTATTCGTGGGGTAGAGCCTCCCTTGGCTCCCCCAAGTGCTCAGTCTGCTCTGCTGCTTCTCCCATGTCCAGCTCTCAGGTGTCTTCCCGTGTCCATGTGTTCCCACCTGAAGGTGCAAATGAAAGCTCAGGGCTTTCTGCCATCTTCCTCCTTTCCTAGCACACTACCTGAGGTGGTAGTTACCTAACTATGCATCTTAAAACTCATTTTCACCTTCCCAACTCTGCTCCTTTTTCTCCCATCTCTCTTTCCCTCCATTAATTTAGCTTTTTTTATTTTGTCATTCAGGGTTTTGTCCCCATTAGCAATGGTAGCTTACTTGCTGTTCACATCTAACACAGGCTTGGCCAAGATTTTGCTTAGGAAACTTTTCTTCAATGGGGATACCCCACAGCTCACTACAGTCAGGACCACATTTAAGACTCAGATCTGATTACTTTCAGTCCAGTGTTCTTAACTCTGTCTTCCTCTGGCTTTTCAGTTTGCAGAGCTCATCTGAAGTCCTGACGCTGTTGGCTTCACAGTCATGTTATGCCTTCCCTCAGAGCATCAACATTTCTTTGGAAACACAGTTTCCCTTGCTTATTGAGCTGAGGTGCAGAGCAGAGCAGAAGCACATTGCCTGCTTGCTAATGATGCTTTGTCAAGTTCAGAAAGAAACTGATGCTTGGAAAACACAATAGTGTCTACTCAGGTATTTGCCAGAGGTATCACTTCCTTGCCTCTCCCTATTTTTTCCTGTGACTGATTTAATAAACGTCGGTATATCTACCAGCCTGAAGAGACACACCTGCATGCCACGTTCTTAGTGTGGGACACAGAGATGGGTGGATGGAATGTATGGGAGAGCTGATAGAGGCATCCACCCTGGGTTCCAGCTGAGAGCACTGACTTCTGGGATCTCATAGCCTCGCACTGGAGACTGAGCAGAACAATATCAGGCAAGAGGACTGGAGATGTTTCTGTTTCATTCGGACCAGGGGAGAGTTATATTCCAAAGCGTAAGTAAGCTAGCATGGCCTCCTGTTCTCTGCATCTTGGAAGAGTGGCTTCCTTTGGCTCTACATGTCCTGCTGTAGGCTGTTCCCAACTTCTTTGCTGCCCTCAGCTTCCCCAGTTCATTTTTTACTCTGTTTCTTAAGCACCTGCATGCTCTGCTTTTCATTTTCCTGAATAATTCCTTTCTGTATGGCTTCATCCACTCTGAGAGCTTTGATAGTCACTACATATTGTTTTGAGCCCTTTTCCTAAGAAACATCCTTAACTACTCCCTGGACGTTGTAACTGAATTTTCCTCTGAAATAAGATGTAGAGGAGTCTCAAACTGTTGACCTATTCCCTCCCCAGTGTCATTTTCACAAACAACATCAAAGTATACCCAGACTTGATGACCTCCATTTAATAGGCAGTAAATCCCATAAATAATCGGTGTCCAATAATATAACGGACTGTGTTCTCCCTTTGCTAGGCTCCTTTACCCTGTCAGTGGTTTTAATCAGGGCTCAGAGCCACCATGTGCTCATGCTGTGGAGGATGCATCCATTCACCTCCAAGTGCTGTTTCTTTGTCTAAAACAGGGAGGTCTTGAACTATATAAGTCCTTTCGATTTTGATCTATATCTATATCTAATATACTTACACAAGCATGTACACACACTTATATATTACTAGGTCAGACTCAGAAAGACACACACATACACATACATACATATACACATGCAGCTTACATAGATCACAGTCCCCAAAGGAGGGACTTATAAAAATCCCCCTTATCCAATAGGCCAAAAGAGTTTTCTTTGGATTGTAACAGCTCTTAGACCTAAACCTATAGTTAGCATATAATTCTCCAGACATTCCTGAGGGAGACAGGCTCCTGCCCTGCTTTTGCCAACAGAGCAGGAAAGGGCACTAGCTGCCTGGAGGTGTGGCTCAACAGAGTGGCCATTATTTTCCACAGTTACCCTTCTTGTTCTAAGGCTGCAGAGGCAGGCTCATAGATGGAAAACTCTCAGATGTTTGTTCCCTCTGAAAATTAACTAGAGGGCCAGTAGCAATTCCTGTCCCTATTTTTTTCTTCACCACTGCCTGTCTCGGCAGACAGGACAACAAATTTAATGAGGTTGCTCCTAAGGCTCCATGGTTCCCTAAAGACCAAGGCTCCTTAGTCCTTGATTTAGGAGACTCACTGAAGGGCAGGCACCAAGGAGAGGAATGAGATGCTAGGAGCTGATGGACTGAACATGTCCCTGAGCTAGCATTGCCCTAAGTGTGAGTTGTTGCTGCTCTTAGGAAGCAGCTGGGAGCCATATTCCTTATCTAATGAAGTCATTCCTTGCCTCACATGGCACTGAAGTGGGCAGTTTGTCTTTGATACTTCCAACCTTTTGTGCGTGAGTGTGTGTTTCTTTTATTGGGTGTCTCTATCCCATTGTCTTAGACTTAGGGGGGAAAGGGGGAGGGAGAGGGAGAGAGAGAAAGATTTGTACACTGTACATGTGACAATGCTCACTGACATTTCTGGTAAGAAGTTGGCAAAGACTCTTCAAGAGATGTTAAGATATCTCCATGTTTTCTAACACAATCCAACCAGAATAGGAATTTGAAATTATCTCTACCATCATCAGTCTGGCTGTGCCTTTTTATAGGTATGGAAAACCAGGCTTTCTGCAAATTACTAATGTATTTTGGTCTCCTAATCCTGTGCACTTTCCATTACTGTCAGCTTCTTAATTGAACTCGGATTTCCTAATTCTCCAGAGCCAAGGAACATCAATATTTAGCTAAAGATGCTGCTAAATCCTGAATAAATACAATAAGTCAGCAAAGAACCATGTGGGGTCTTTTATTCCTAATTTCAGATGAAGGCTTGCATTATACTCTGGCTCCAGGCCACTACAGTGCATTGCAACCTTGAGGATCTATGTGTCCATAAGACATTTGCCACTACCCAAAGCCCCAAGCTGATTCTTTAGAACAGAGGTGAGATTTTGTTGTTGTTTGTTTGTTTATTTCCATGTGAAACAAGGAAAGACTTTCCTAAGTTTTGGTTAGCAGAGTTTGTTGTAGTCTAAGAAGTAGAAACTTCTGGGGGGGGGGGGGAAGCTGTGAAGGCTCCTGTTTCCGCAGCTCTTATCACATGGTGACTTAACTGTAAATTATAATTCTATTAATATTAAATCATTAGAATTGCGTTAAGATAAAATTTTGGGCAGTGCTTTAGGTTTGGAACCATTGTAATTGGTTTCCCTGCCTGGCTGTGCTCCTGTGATCTTCACCCAACACACGTTCACCTGATCAGGAAACCAGACAGTCACCAAGCCAAATTATCCAGGAACTATTCTAGATGTAGAGTAGTTAGTGTGAAAATGCAATAGTTCTGTTGTCATAGATCTTAAGTCAAAAGATGGGCAAGTAGATATAATGAGAGTAATCTTATACGGAAAACACAAGTTGAATAAGGCAGTAGAAAGTACCACACAAGAGAATGAATGTGTTGTGTTTGTGTGAAATATGTTGTCAGGTTCTAAACTGGTTTTACCAAGAATTTGTTTTAAGCATGCCTTTGAAAAGTAGGTCCTAAACTCTGTCCCCTGGAGACTGGTGTCTGGTTTTAGTGACTTCTACAAAAAGGTAGAGGAAGAGTGATATTTAACTCTGGGAGCTAGGAGATTAAGAGCACCATCTTTTACCTCTTTTTTATGGGGTTGTTTGCAGAAGGGCAAGTTAGCTATTCTGTTGTGAGGATACACAAGCAATTTATAAAGAGGCTCATGTGGTAATAATGGGGAACTCTTGCCAACCCCATGGAATGGAGCCATCCAGGAAACAGACACCCAGCTCCAGTCCAACTGTCAGATGCCTGAAGCTCTTGCCAACACCTTGAGCTTACCACAGTGGAATGAGAACCTGGACCAGGCCACCCAGGTAAGCTGACGCCAGATCCCAGGGCTAAATAAAAACTGAGACAATACACATTTTTTTTTTTTTTGTCAAAAGCCACAGATTTTCAGTATGTGTTCTTAAATGGCAATAGATAACATATATGTCTACGCAGAAGGAACTAGTGAGCTGTTTTCCAATTGCCATGATGAGGTGCTTGACAGAGGAAATGTGAGGGAGGTATCTTGGCTCACAATTTCTGATCTTACAGTTCATCGTGGCAGTGAAGACATGGGAAACCAGCACCATGTGACAGGAGTGTGTGTTAGGACTCCTCATGTGGTGGCAGGCTAGGAAGCTGAGGGAACAGCTGGAGCCAGAAGCAGATCATCCTTCAAGCTCTGCCCATGGAGCGCCCCACCTCTACCAGTGAGGCCACTCATCCTAGAAGTTCTACAACCTCAGAAAAACAGCTATGAGCAAAAGTTCAAACACATGAACCTTTGGATGACATTTCAAGTTGGAATCCTGGCAGAGAAGTTATATTTGGACAGTGGTTGCTAGGCAGAAACAAAGTTAAAAGAGGGAAGAGTGTTTGTGGTGGGCGAGAGGCGACAAGATTGCTGTGAGTGACAACATGCTTGAACACTGAAGACATCCCAAGACTTGTGCATTTGATGTGAACCAGCCTTCCAAAGGACTGCTAGCAGGACACCCCCTGGGAACCACTTCACTGTACTGAGATGATCCCTCTAGGGAACAAAAGTCTTTTGTGTCAGTTATTTGATATTTCTCTAGAGTTAGGATTCAACTCATGGTAAGACAATTGATCTGCCTCAAAGAAATGCAAGGATATGTAACTGAATTCTACTCTGTAGAAAAGAAGGCCTCCAAACAACACATTTTTAACAGCCTATTAAAATCAAATTTACACACACACACATGCACACAAACATACCCTTTACTCACTTAAAGTTGACAATTTAGTGTCTTTCAGAAAATTTATAGGATAATAAAAATAGCAACATGGTCAAGCATAGACTTGTTTTGGTTCCCACCCTCTCGCAAAGCTCCCATGATTATCACCATTTATTTTTACCATCTTTCCCACCAACAAGCCTTAGGCAACCACTAATCTGCTTTCTGTTGCTATAGATTTCATAGACATATTATCATATGTGTCCACTTTTGGACCAGTGTCTTTCCTTTAGTATAGTGTTTTAAGTGTTTCTCCATGTTGTACCATGTTCTAGAACTTTGGTCTATGTTTTTGGGTATTGTTGACTTGTGTAGATATGCCTTGTGGTCAGTTGTCCATCACTTGGTCGATGACATGATGCTTATTATCTTCTGGATATGGCGAGTGCTGATGCTATGAACGCCTAGGCATACACTTTTGTATGCATGTGTGTTAGAACTTCAGTTAAAGAAATCGAATCACTAGTTGATAAAGCAGGATCCATGTTTCATAACTTGAAGGGGAATTTTAAATGCTGTTTTCAAGTGGCTTCACCAGATGACAGACATGTTGGCATTGCAGGAGTATTCTAACTTCTCTGTACATTTATTAGCACTTATTATTGTTAAGTGTCAAACCTAGGACAAATGGCTGACATGTCTCTTTAACAGGTGTCACCCATCACAGAGTGGAGCCATTTCAGTGGCATAGGTAATTTCTTGGTATACTCTCCATTTGTCTTTTCTTAATGACTGTCAACACAACATTTCCGCATAGGATTAATTGACCATTTTTAGATTTCTAATTTTTTTTTAGAACAATGCTTTTTTTACATTCTTTGATGCTTTAAAATATTTCTCTCATTTTTACATCTTAAGAATTCTTTATATATTCTGGGTAGAAGCCCTTTATTAAATAGATGCTTACAACTATTTCCACTTTGTATGTATGTGTGTGTTATTACTTGAGAACCAAAATTTCAATTTTATACATATATAATATACATATATTTGTGTTGCTTATGCCTTCAAAGAAAATATGAAAGGAAATCATCACAGAACATGTTTTGAGAAAAAATAAAACAAAACCACATGAATACTTCCAATGTTTTCTTCTCTGAGACTTTGTTAGTTCTTCTCGGAGTCTTTTTGTGTTTGTAAATGCTTGTGTGTGTAACAGGGTCGGGGTGGGTGGTTGAGGGCAGTGCTGCAGCAGAGCAAGAGGCTGCGAAGTAGAAGTTCAAGAGTGTTAGAAAGCAACAAAGAATAAACACAGGTGGGCAGCAGCGCAAAGAATCCGAGGAACGAAGGGAAAGCACCCCTTCCGGACATTACTTCTCCATAAAAAGGATGTGCTAGAACCCAAACCGGGCTAGAAAGCAAACTGGTGCAGGAAATTCGTTTGGTTTCTGTTCTAACACACATCGAGAATTGTGTCCTTCCCCCAAACTCAGTCTTTCTCAACTGGCTGCTTCTTAAAGAATCAGAGCAAAGGAAATGAAGCAAAGCCGGGAAGAGGTCCGTAGCTCCAGGCTGAGAAGTTCCAGAAATGTGAGTATAAACAAGTGTTCGTGTAAACAAAAGTTTTACCAGTTAGTAATGACTAACATTACTTAGTCATTGTTCTACTGCTGTGAAGAGACACCATGACCATTGGAACTCTTCTAAGGAAAACATTTAACTGGAGCTGGCTTACAGTTCAGAGATTTAGACCATTATCGGCACAGCCGAGACATGGCAGTGTGCAGGCAGACAAATGGTGGAGTGGAAGCAGAGAGTTCTACATCCTGATCTGTAAATGTCAGGAATACGGAGACACTGGGCCTATCTTAAGCTTTATGAAACCCTAACTCCCCCCCCCCCCCGTGCCCTCCCTTCTTTCGATAAGGCTGCACCCACCCTAAGAAGACCACACCTCCTACTAGTGCTACTCCCTGGTACCCAAGCATTCAAATCTCTGAGCCTATGGAAACTATTCCTATTCAAACCATGAGGTGGTGAAGGTCAAAAGTGGAAGAAATTCACCGATGCTCTCTGCAGGCAAGCTACCTTTCATAGAAAACAGAACATAAGCAAAAACAAAAACCGAAAATATTTCTTACAGGAAGATGAGACACATAGACAAAGAATGGACGAACATGGCGCTGTGAGACCCATTTCTCTATATGCTCATTATAAAAACCAATAAAAGGAAAATTCTTGTACATACTAATTGGCAAGAGTTCAAATTCACTGTTTTTATGTGGAGATCCAGATGTCTCTCTGCCCAGCGGGTTTTTCTTTCCCTCCTGAATTAGCTTTGCAACTTTGTTGCAGGAAATTGATAATAAATGCGTGGGCTTACTTGCTGAGTCTCAATTTTATCTTGTTGATCTCTGGGTCTGTCTTTATGTGAGCACTATGGTCTTTTATTGTTATTACTTTTAGGAAATTCTGAAACTGGGGAGTCTGGGTTCTCAAAAGTACTCATAGTTTTCATGATTTTAGTTTTGCCTGAGACTTTTGCATTTGTACCTGAGTTTAAGGATCAGCTAACATCCTGATAATTTTACATCTATAGATGCAGTTAAGGAGTATGATTATCTGAAGCCTTCTGATCTATGAACACCCATGATTCTTCTGCTCTCTTAGACCTTAAAATTGTCTCAGTGACATACTATGATGGCCTTCCACTCCTTTTATTATTTACATTTCTAAGCATTTCTAAGTGTTTATCTCTACTTTGGTCTTTTATTCTTTGTAATAACATTATAAGCAACATTAATATCCTAATTCAACTTTCAAAAATTTCATGGCCATTTCCTTCTCTTGCCTATTGTCCTGGCTAGCTAGCCCTTCCATCACAATGCTGACTAGAAGATGGAAGAATGAATACTCTTGTCTTCATACTGGCCTTATAGAAAAGAACTTCAGCCTTTTATCACTAAATTATCATAAGATGTGATCTTGTGGCTTTGTCACAAATGGCTTTTCCAGGTCATGAAAAAAATTCATTTCTATTCTCATTTGTTTGTTATGACTTGAGGGTGCTGAATTTTTTTCAGTCTTTTCATGTACAAGTTATTCTTTTGTTCTACAATATGGCACATTTAAATTAACCTTGCATTTCTAAGATAACTACCAATAAATTTGGTGCCTACTCCTTTTACACATTGTTTAATTTGCTGGTGTCTGGTAATACATTTCTAAGTATTTTTATTCCTCTCTTTCTTTATAGGTGTTGTTGGTCTGCCTGTTTTCTTATGGTGGCTTTGTGTATGGCGTCCCAATAACCAGAGCCCCCTACAATAAACTGAGAATTAGTCCTTGTTCTTGTCCTTGTTTAAGAAATATTTCTGAAGATTGATGTTATTTTTTCTTTGAATGCTTTGTAAGTTTTAAAATAACCAATTTATCTGCTTTCTGTGTCACTGGTTTATTTATTATTTCTGCATTTCTTGAGTAAGCATTTATAATTTGCATTTTTCTGGAGATTTATACATTCCATGCAAGTTGTAATTTTTTTTTTTGGTAAGCAGCTGTTCACAATATACCAATACAAATCTTTTTATTTATGTAATGTTAATTGTGACATTTCTTCTTTTATTCTTGGTTGTATAAATTTGACTCCTTTTTTTTTTTGGTTTTGGTGATTCAGAGTCTCATTTTTACTGACTCAGATATTTTTTGTAATCCTATACACTATTAACCAGCTGCTTGCCTATTAGTAGGCTGGTAGGAACATTAGTATCTGTCTTTGTAGTTATACCTCTATTCTTCAGATCCTGTTCTGAGTCAGCCTAACCATTTAGTGCTTCTCTCTCTAATGAATTATTGAGTGTCTGTTGTGATGAAAGTTAGTTTTGAACTTTTGAAAATTATTCTTTAGGAAAAAAATGATGAAAATCAGAAATTGGTGAAGAGTTGACGTTGAAGGAATTTAGATAAGAGGGAAGAATTAGACAGAGCAGAAGAGTCTTGATCCACACTAAGGAGGCTGCTTTGGCTTGGAGGTGAAGCAGTGGGCATTATGGCAGACAAGTCATGTCCTTAACTGGGACCTCGGCAAAATGAATGTCTCTCCGCTTCCTCATAGGGTAACTGTGAGAAGAAAGATTAAATGTGGAACAGAAAGTCTCAGGTCAGGTTGGAGGTCAGTTTTCAGGATCCAAGATTTGGTCTGAATTGTTATCAAATCCTTCTCTGTTGACAGATTTCCGAGGAAGGAAGGCATGGAGACTCAATAGAAGGCTAAGCCTTGTATGTCAAGAAAGGTTTATTCTGTCCAAAAAGATACTTGGGAATTGAACATGAATACAGGACACAGCCCATGTTCATAAAGGCCAGCCATCGGCCCTCCAGAAGAGAGGATGGAGCTGGAGAGACCTGAAGTTCTCCAGACAGAGTTGTCCCTTCCTAATTCCATACAGGGCTGAAGGCAAGGGTCTGATGATGGAGGGGTAAGCTTACGGAGTGGTCACAAGTCATGAGAGAAAAGGTTTGTGTTGTAAAGTGGCAGAAGACTTCAGACAAATTCAAAGCCTATACTTGAAGAGGAAAGGAAAATACTGAACATGAACGCCCACAGAACGCGTTTAGAACATGAGTGTGTTATGTTTAAGAAGGAACGAGGGAGAGGCCAAAAAGAGGGATGGCACAGATCCATCCAAGGAGAGATGCTTGAAGAGAGTTTGTCTCACACAAATTAGCGAGTATCTCTCCTCAGCTTGCCTCCCACCATATTCCCGGATGAGAGAACAAAGCAGACCAGTATCTCTTTCATTCAATTGTATTTATGCTTTATTTTATTCTGATCACTTACCGGTGATTTAAAAATATTTTGCAATGCTCCAAGTCCTCCCTGACACACTTTGATCTATTGTGTAAGTTCAATTCTTGCCTTTTGCAGGGAACTCCTACTTTCTCTGGTTTGTTCCTCGGCCATCTTCAGCCTTAGATGGTTAGACTTGCCTGAAAGTTTAGCTGAAGTGCTGAGAGAGGAGGGACACTCCATTTGACTTCCGAGCGGAGAAGAGATTGGATTCTATGAAAAGGTTCCAGTAGTTGGCTGGACCACACAACCCTGTTTCAGAAGGCAATGGGAAGTTACTCTGTGTCTTTAAGACGTTGTAGGGCCTTGAGTTCTTTCTTTGTTTCTTTCTTTGCGTCTTTGTTTCTTTCTTTGCGTCTTTGTTTCTTTCTTTGCTTCTTTGTTTCTTTCTTTGCTCCTTCCTTCCTTCTTTTTATCCTTGCATCTTTCATTGTCTCTTTGTTTCTTTCTTTGTCTCTTTCTTTGTTTCTTCCTTCCTTTCTTTCTTCCTTTCCATCTACATCCTTAATCCAGGGAGCTGCACAATATGCACTTCAAATAATTTCTTTTCTTCCTTTATTTTTAATCAGCAGCAGAAGCTCTTGAGAGAAGCATTGTCTAAACATAAGAGTACAATTAAGATAAATGAGTTCCTTTTCCTTAGGAAAACTTCTGTGATGGTGATGTATGAACACTTCTTACTCAGCAAGTTCAAGTGTTGACTCTTTAAGGAAGATTCATTTCCCCAGAGCTGAGGCAGGGGGTTGATGCTGAGGTCTGATAAGCCTCTAAGCTTGAATGATATGGCATTTTTATGAACAAAGAGACCTTACAGGACCAGTGCTTCTCTTCCGCGAGAGGGTTGGGCTGTTCTGTAGATTTAGAACATGGTCATCCCCTGATTGCCTGGGACCATCCCTACAGATGGGAGCTCACTTAAGCTATAGCTATCAGGGCGAGGAGCGTGACCTTTTAAAAAAGTTATTTCTTAGTATAACCATTTTAACTCTACAAATTAATGTGATCCATTGTATTCATTAATAAATGCTTCTTTAATAATGTCTACCATTCAACTTTCTTTGGCTTTCTATCTCCTTTCCTCCAAAATCTGTAATAATCCAGTTCTACTTTCAGGCCACCCCTCCTCAGCTCTGTGCCTGCCCCTGCCACTCTCACCCTCCCCTGACTATTTGTTTCCGTGTAAACAAATCTTATCTTTCTGTGTGGAAACACTTTCAACCCAGGGTGCCATGCTCATCCCAGATGGACCCAAGACATCCATTTCTTCTTTCGCAACAAAGAGTAAGCTAGCATCTAGGGAATGCAGTTGGACTTCACAGAAGAATAATATCAGGAAACTTGGGCTCCAGCCCTAGCTCTGTCATTCAATGAATCTCAAGAGATTATAAATGTTTATGGTGTGTTCAGGTTCTCTGGGCTAATTTCACAACTGGTCAGTTGACATCACACTCTTTAAGGTCCTTTGACCTTAAACATTCTGTGTCTGACTATGACATACAGAGACCTCCCAATGATCTCAAATATTTGCCTATTTTGTCTAATTTCCCATCTTATACCCTGTCTTCTTTAGAGGATTTTGAAGGGCTTAGACTGGTGGCACATAAAGCCACTAAGTTGCAGAATAAGAAAATACTACCTTGAGCATTTTATTTGTAGTTTATGACATAATTTTAATTTTAAAATCAAGTAAGAATGACAGGATTCTTAGAGTCTAGTGTGGTAATGTATATCTTTAATTCTAGCACTTGAGAAACAGAGACAGGTGAGGCTATATGAGTTCCAGGTAAGCCTGGTTTACGTAATGAGTCCAGGTCAGCTGAGGTTACCTAGTAAGACTTTGTCTTACAAAACAAAACGACAAAACAGGATACAGAGTACAGAGTGCCTGAGAGCTCAGAATGTCCAGCTCTATGCATATGCTAGAAAATGATGTTACACGAGAAGAAGATGCTGTGACCTGGATGTGTGATGGAACCAGGCTGGTGCTATCTTTAGACCTGTGTTCACAGCATGCTCAGTGAAGAGCGATACCCCGGGAAGCATAGCTGGCTAGGGAGACATGAGATGAAAACATGAAAGGGAGATAGATCTACACAATAGGCTAGCTTTCTATCGACATGCCCAAAGCATAGTCTCCGTTTCATATGATGATGATGATGATGATGATATAAACACTTTCCTGCCCTTTGGTATTACTCTCAGTTATCCATAAATACAGTTAATTGCTTTTGAATATAGCTAGAATCTTACATTTAAAGTATTTCTTTCCCTCAAACAGCACCCATTCTCAAAAGCCAACTTTTCAGAAACTTTTATACTTCCTTTAAACTTTTGGCCCCATTTCCACAAAAAAATCATCTCTCAAAAATGCTCAAATATTTGGCAGTGGTACCACAGAAGGAGCCTAGCAACGGGCAAAGTGGGGAAAGTGTGACTCAGCTTTTCTCAGAACTGTGTTTTTCAACTAATCAATCCAGGGAGACAGGCAAAGGGACGTAGCACCCTACTCTCCCAGCCATCTTCCTTTTCATCATCTGTGCCTAGTTACCTCCTTTGTTAGAAACAGGTCACACGTTGACATGTCATAGAATTACCCAGTGTCCCTGGCTGTAGGTCTCAAGCTCCTAAACGGGCTGTATGGGAGTCCTGCTTCTATTTAGGCTTATGAAATATGAGCTAATAATTTCTATGTTCATTTTCTCACCTTCACTACTCACAGTTTGGAGCAATAAAGAGAGCAGTAGTTTGAGTTGGTGGACAGAGATGGAAACTGGGGATTACCGGGAGAGTCCTGGGCCCCTTTAAGACTATGTAACTTCATGTACTAGTTACTTTGTATAACTATCGCTGACACACATAACCTAAAGGCAGCATTTATTTGAGGCTCATGGTTTTACAGGGCTCATTCTGGTTGTTTGAGCAGGATAGCACAGCAGTGGGGGTATAGGCAACTGTTTATAGCATGGCAAACCAGAAATCAGAGAGTCCAACTAGAAGGTACCAAAGAAATATGCCATTCAACCAAAAAAACTAACATCCTGCGGCCCACTTCCAGCTAGACCCCATGCCCCAAAGCCTTGAGAATAACCCTGAACAGTGCTACCTGCTGGATCTATTGTCCAAAGTAGAAACTTGTAAGGAACATTTAAGATTAACATCTCATATCAGATGTTTGGAATGGGGAAGATAGAATTCCTGTGAGGAAGGTGTTGCTGGGAAGCTCACAGTTCTAGTTGGTATGCAAGCCCTTAGCTTAGCACAATCAAGAAAGGGTACAGGGACTTGGATGGGTCCAGAGTGCTTCTGCCCATCAGAATCCCCACTCTAAAGATGCAGCATAGTGATAAAAGCAAACTCCATTCCACCAAAAGAGGTATATTCCTCTCAAAGGAATTCAACTGGAAATTTTAATCATCAGTAACATCAGATAGATTTTGTTAAGGAGAAGATAACTAGAAACAACGCTTGATGCTTCACAACCCAATAGAGCAAGCCGGAGGGGATACGTAGAAGGGTCAGGTGGACTCCTGAGGGACTCATGAGCGAGGAGGGGACAGGTACGTTTATCATGTACCTTTGTCTGCTGTCCACACACTGGACGGCTGCAGCTCTCTACTTTAGATCCTCAGAGAAAATTAAGGACGACCTGAATGAGTCGGAATGGAGAACGGACAAAGGAGCCAGCACATCAGAAAGTCATTGTCTAGTGAGGGCAGAACACTGTAGGTTCTGCCCATGCGTTGCAGCGTTTTAGTGGGACTGATTTTTTTTTTCCAATAAACCTAATTATCTTGAGGATCATCTGTGATTTAGATTGTGATAGAAAATGTTATCCCCTTTAAAAGGGGTAGCTGAGTAGTCTCCAGCATTTATTTCTCTCTAGCATCTGTTTCATAGTGCACCTACTATGTGTACGAAGCTGGTACTTCAAGGTGGATCATTTACATTCTTTCAGAATCATAGAACACACACACACACACACACACACACACACACACACACACATTGTCTTACCCTTCTCTTAATTTTTGTTCAAAATTTCATTTTCTTTTGTTTTGGACTTTGGCTTAAATTTACTGTTACTGTTTTTCATTTCTTCTTTTAGTTTTTGGTTATATATGTTATGCATGTGTGTATGTGTATGTGTGTGTGCATGCAGATGAACCCATATGTGCTCATATAAAGGTCAAAGGAATATGTCTGGTGTCTTCCTCTATCACTCTCCACCATATTCCTTTGAGACAGAGTCTCTCACTGAACAGTCTCTCCCTATGTCAGCTCGGCATGCTGGATAGTGGGCTTCGAGTGTCTTCCTATCTCTGCCCCCTGACAAAGGGGTTATAGGCATGTGTGGCCATATCCTCCTGCCTTATATAGTTCCTTAGAATAATTCAAAGTCAGTCCTGTGCCTGTGCTCCCACCCAGGAAAACATCTCTCAGCTCTGTTCAAGTTGCTCAAAGATGAAGCTAGCATAATTGCCTTGAAATATTACCCTATTTTTCTAACATAGCCACTGGGTGTCATATAATTCCCCCAAGAATTAATTTAACAAGGCACAGAGCACGGTATTCCAAGGATGAAATACTGTAACAATTTAATTGGGGTGGAATCCCCAGGCCAGGAGGCCTTCCACAGAGACCATTCAGGACAGCTGTGGAGATGCTCCACTTCCATGACTGGGGCTTCTCCTGTCCTTCTGGAAGCAGTAAGTTCAGAAGATAGAGGTCAGAACAAAGGAATCTTCAGTGCCATACAGCAATTCTTTATTTATCTGTCATTTGTATCTCAAGCTTTTTTAGTTTTTCCTTTCCTCTTTTGTGATCTTCTCTGATAGTCTGATGATCAAGACTTTGATAATTCAAGTATTACTATTATGCAAATATACAGGAAAATGGAGATAAAGGAGATGTCTTTCTGTGAGATGAGCACTCCCTCCATGCCCCCAGGAAAACCTATGGGGAGAGGACATTGCACCAAAAGGAGCTAGCCAGACAAGGAGCAGATGCCAGAGGGTTTCAGAACAGCAAGTGCGAAGGATATAATCTATAGAGAAGAAACACAAAAGGAAATTTGTCCTGACATCTATCTTTTGGACCTACTGCTTCCAGAAGGACAAGAGAAATCCCAGTCGAGAGGGTCAGAGCATCTCCACAGCTGTCCTGAATGATCTGTGAGGAAGGCCTTCTGGGCTGGGGACTTTATCCTGATTAAATTGGTACAGTGTTTCATTGTTAGAATACTGTGCCCTGTGCTTTGTTTAATTGTCACTTTTGTGTGCTGCTAGGGATTGAACCCAGAGCCTCACACATGCAGCCCACACTGAGCTCCAGCCTTAACTTAGATTAAATTCCTGATCCCCTGAAAGTTTGCCATGAGAAACCACTGGATTGTCTTTCTCTTTGGGATTTTATTTTATTTTATTTTTTTTAATACGCCAAAGAAACTTTCCAGATTGACCTCAAATAACTGATTCATATCGAATCTGTTTCTCTGCCTTTGCTTGTTGCCTTCTTGAATGGGTCTCTTTGATTCGTGGTGACAAGATTAAACTGATAAATCATGGACACAATCTGGTGCCATCCGTTTTCAACTTTATTCTTTTTTCGACGCCAAGGGTCTGTGATGGAAAAAGTTCCTCAGAAGGCCACAGCTGGCTTGCTCGAGCTCGGCAGCGAGTTAATAAAACATCTGTTGAAGAGCCTCCCTTACCCTCTTCTCCTCAAGCTGCCTGGCTGAGGACCGCTTCTCTTTATCTCTGAAATCTTTTCCTGGATCTCCTTCTCCCCCTTGGCTCTACAGACCTTTCATCGCCTCCCTCCACATGGAGTGACTCACAACATTTGTGTTTCTCTTGAGTCAGCCTTGGGAAAGTCTAGAAGAGGCAATGTCTTTTCACCAGTGGTGGAGACCGGCTTCTGGGTTGCAGACTCTCACTTTGTCTTCCTGGACAACATGGCTTCTTACGGTAGAGAACTTGTTCATGGTTCTCGGTGCCAACCAGGATCAGTCAGATCAGTACTACATGAAAGAAACAAAGTCTGTCCTATGTGCGGCATAGTAAAGGCAGAACCAGGCAGTCCTGTCCTGATTTTTGAAGGAAAGTCTTCTACAGAGTTTTTCTGACTGGTTCTGTTTCTCAGTTGTTCCAGTCAGGAACCCCATCCCCATCCAGATGAAGATGGGACAAGTGTACTCTTCTCTACCAGGATGTGTCACCCAGTGTATTTGCTGCTCCCTGGAACAGGGGGAAGAACTAACTCACTTTCACTGAGCCATATTTAACAGTGGGTGGAGTAACAGTGTTTAACGTTATGCACAGTTCGCACATGGTACTGCTTCTGAGCTCCTTGGCTCCCACTTCTCTCTGGGGAATTGCAGGCTCATAGTCTTGTGTCTTCGCCTCTCAGTCAGCTTTGTATTGGTAAGCCCCTTTGAGTCACATATCTTGGCTTGGAGGCCATGGTTGGAAAATGACCATCTTTTTTGTGTCTTCCAGTTGGGTCAGAATGCATGGCCCATCTCTGTTTCTTTGTATCTCCACTGTAGGGAGCTAGGCAGATGAATGATCAAAGAATAGGCTTAAGATGAAGATCTGAGTGGGTGAAACAGGAACTTTATAGATATGCTGATTGTCTGTTCTAGAACTCCAGGGAGTCTTGTGTGTACACCTATTTTCACTTCTGGTATCATGCCTGAGAAACTCACATGTGTCAGATCCAAGCACCCAAAGAAGTGAAGATCCAGAAAGATCCAGCTGCTTCCCCTTGTGTCACAGACAGGTGGTTAAGCCCACTGTCTTCACATCTTTCCCTGAGTTATTTGAACTGGCATTACATATCAGTGATGTCTTTTCTGCTTAATGCTGGCAGAGGAGATGCCACAATGAAGGTATTAAAATCATGTCTACATCTTTGTGCTTATGAAGCATCTTGTGATACTTAATCTCGACTAACAACTTGTTGGAATTTAGAACCATAATAGGAACAAATCTCTTAACCTGTCAGGGAGGGAGAGGGCAGGTTATTTAGATTAGGTTATTGAGGTGGGAAGATGCACAATACTTGCAGGGTACCATTCTATGGACTAGGATCCTATACTGACTAGAAAGAAGAATTCCAGCTGAGGGTAAGCCTTCTCGTTCATGATTATGAGTGCAGTGTTGCCAACCACCCACCTCGGGCTCCTGCTGCCTTGACTTCTCCATCATGATGGGATATATCCAGAGACTTTGAGCCAAAACCAACCCTTGCTTTATTAAGTTGGGTATTTTGACCCAGCAGCCAAACAAATATCTAACACATGTTCTTTTGCTGTTACTTGGAATTACCCATTCCTAAGTCTTAGATGATAGTCCCAGGAATGAATTCATTCCCATCCAGGAGGGGACTAATTGGGCCATCAGCTACACATCCCTTCATCTCAATGATAGGATCCGTTTCTCCAGCTCTGCTTATTGCCCTTGACACAAAGGCTGCAGATGGAATGGTGATTCTAGTTGCTCTGAGGAAAAGTCCTGGGTGTATTTCATTTCCTAACACACTATGACAAAGATCTCACTTCACGTCTTTGTGACCAAATCTCTGTAACTTTGCAAGATCAGAATATATTGGGCTAGGGATACTCAGAGTCCTTGTGCCATTTGGGATGTGGCCAGGGCAGCTATGGGGTCTGAATGTTTTCATTTTACTCCTGCCTTAATGCCCTGCCTATTTCTCCCATTTCAAAATGTCGCGGAGTAGGCTGGTGTCATTTGTTTTCATAAATTAATGTCGATTGCAATTTATGGCCAGATGGGCCACGAAAAACAGGAGCCTTGTGAGCCTCTTGGAAAGTCCACAGAAAAGCAGTGGGATCGCTCTGGTGAACTTATGCACTTTAGGACTTCATGCTGGGTAGAGTAAATACGTATGAAAAATCTTGCTTTAAAACAGTTGAGCACAAAGGATCCCTTCTTAGGATTATTTTTGCCACTGTTTCTAATTTCTGTAGCAACTAGAAAAAAATGTAAATACAGTGAATTCTTCGTACTGGGAAACTGTGTGCGTTGGGGAGTTAACTTCATTTGGCTTGGAATCCTCTCCACAGCCAGTGTATATAGTGGGGTACGCGTTGGGTCATAAAGGATAAGAGCTCCGATCCTGTATGTACATCTCTAGTTATTTCTTCCTGGGTCAGTGAAGAGAAATGGATCAGTGAGAGGGGAAAGGAAAAAGTCACAAACACTGGAGAATTTGATGATTCGCTGCTTCTATGAAATAATGGCTCGTGGGAAGCTGGACAAAGGTCAGCTTGGCAACAGTCAAGAGGAGGCTGCTTGGCAGCTGTGTGGATTCGAGAGCACGTGCGGGAAGATTGCTTCTTCCCACATGGCTCCATGCCTCAGGGGATGTGAAGGGCAGGACTCAAGGAGACCAGAGGCAGACAAGCCTAGGAGGCGGGCGTCACTTGGGCTCTGCATGTGCCTTCACGTCTAATAACCATTGTGGTAACCTATTTCTCTACCTTTCTGTACTAGGTGTATGGCATCTCTCTCAAAAGAAATGTACCTAGCTACTCAGAAGCCCACCTGTATCATGGCACTTATATACCCCTTTCTGAACAAAACTATAAAGTTTATTTTTTTGCCTCTAATAACAAGCAAACAAATAATTTCTATTTAAATTTACCCAATGTGTTTTGGATATGAAGAATAGAAAGAGTGCTATGTTTTGAACTTCTTCTTCTTTTTTTTTTTTTTTTTTTTTTTTTTGCATGCGTGCATGCATAGAAAGGCAAAATTGTGTTCTCTAGTAAGCTTTTGGGGGGAATTTTCCATTTAACATCTGTGCCCATGCGTAATTTAGTGCGTATGATTAACATCAGATACATTATGGAAAGGGACATAGGCCATAGAAAAATGATTGTATGGTTTAATATATCAATCAAAACAAAACAAAAACCCACCCTTACTATATCCACAAGTGACCCACATCCTCCTTCCCTTGAATGGCTTTACAGGAAACTCCTAACAACAATTGAGTCCCTGGAGTGCCCCCACTTATTTGGTCTGCTGTGCATCTTGACACTGTATCTCCCTTTCTGATCTGTCTTGTGACATTACTTTAAATAAAGCTACCTTGCTCTGTTTTCCATTCTTTTCTTTTTCTTTTCCTTTTCTCTATCTTTTTCTTTGCCCACACTGTAATAACTAACTCTGTTGCTTCAAAGAGTTCACAGTATAAGCATCAAACAAGCCTGGGCTTTGATCTGGGAGCTCATCACACCAATCAGGGAAGAGACAGACTATGCCCTATATACAAGGCTAAAGACTAAAGGTTCATGCTTAATCACATTGTAGGCTTTTGGGTTTCTACAGCCTAGAAATCGGCAGGCACAGGCCTTTTTAGATTCCTCTGGGTGTTCCTTGGGGTTTCTGCAACCTTGGCAACCTTCAGCGTCTGGTTTGATGGTGCTGGCTAATCTCTGAGAATTAAGGATTCTGAGAGACTGAGGAAGACTTTGTTCTCAGTGCCGTGTATTTCCTTCAACATTGTTGACGGGGCTGAAACCAAGGTGGGTTTTCCAGCATGGATTTAGGGAGGGCAGCCACACAGAATCCAACAACACAGCAGTATATATTTTTAGCTTAATTATTTCATAGGCACTTCCCACCATCATATCATGCACTTCCTTCCGGCTCTCTCTCACTGCCCAGTCCCATATCTGGGTTCAATTCCTAGAGAGAAATGCCTACCATCTTTACACTACTCCACACAGTCACGCTGGAATTACCATGTTCTCCCGGAATCCACCCCTGGCAGCCCTGAGGATGAAGGGCAACCTTCTTAGCCACCATGTAGCAAAACCTAGGAGAACACAGACTGCAAACACTTCTAATCACATGGCCCACAGGCAACACATTGAGTTTTCTGGTGACCTAAGTAAGATTATCCACTGGGTGAGAAACCACATTGCTGGTGCAGTCAGGGTTGTACTTGATGGTCTGAGGAAAGCTGGACTTGAATACACTAGCATTTCTCTGCACTGATTGAGTGAACCCTTTCCTTCTGGTGGTAGATTCCTTTAACCAGCACCACAATCTTAGAATTGGCCATCACAGAGGGTTCTTGATTGCCACAGTCTTAAGGATCTGAAGAAATAAGCTCCCATGCTGCAGACTCAGCATTCCTCCTTTGAGTTTGTCTTCAGAGGTGTCTACAAGGGCAAGTTCATTAGCTAGAGACTTTCCAAGAATGCTGATAGCAATGCCAAAACAACTTCTCTGAAAACCCATCCCTGTGGTGAACTTACCTTGTGAGGTAGCTGTCCCACCTCTTCTGCAACAGTTGTGATGAGCTTTTCTTAAAAGTTGCCAGCTTGCCCAGACAAGAAAAGGCTCTGCAGAGCATGGAGGCAGAGGAATCACCACAAAGGTAGCAGTCTTGTGAGCCCTTATTTTCAATTCTTTGGATAAGAGGCCAAAACAACATGGGAGCATCTGGGCCACTCTGCTACCTTCCATCCACTGATAGCAAATGTTCTTTGAGTCCTGCTGGACTATAGTTTTTGTAATTTGAACTAGTTACACCAATTCTTAGTCAAGTTCTATTTCAAGTCAAACAAAATATCTAGACAGAACAATCTTCCGGCTCTCTCCCGTCACCAGCATCCGGTTGATAATCTTTGACTTAAGAAATTATCTTAGGACCTGAGTATTATTTTATTTGTATTGCAACAGTTAGCCTTTAAATCTCTCTTAGCAGGCACAATGCTATCCAAAGATTTTTACCCACTTAATACTCTTAATATATCTCTTAGAACCTTATAATAATAATAAAAAAAAATTATTTTCATGTATCAGACTCTGCAGTGTAGGTAATGCAGGAACTGTGGTTTTCCCCAGTCCCCATAACTGCACTGATTTAGACTTGTCTTCTAGAACCACAGCTTGTCTATCACTCAGCAGGGCAGGTGAGCGGCACAGGTGCAGCTGTACCTTAGGTTGCTTGTATGTCGTGGGGCAAAACAATAATTACAATAAAGTGAAGTGTGTGATGACAGAGGATTGGAGACTCTGCTAGGGGGAATCTGTCCCAGGATAGAGGAGAGCAAAGAGATTTCTAGAAATGTTACATTCAGAGTGGAAGGAAAGAGGCTACTCCTATCAGGCCTCTGATGGAGCCAGGGAAGAAGGATGAAGCAAGAGAAATGCAGTTCCTTTGCCAATGCATAGGATTTCCCCAATACCACATATGTGCATTGGTAAAAATAAGGCAAGAAGAAAAAAAGAACCAGTCAAATTTTTTTCACGCTTAGAAGTATGTACCACCATTCCCACATCATTTCTGGGTGTTTGGAGTTGTTCTTGATAACGTGTGGTGAGGGAAAAACAAAACGAAACAGAGATTAGAACATCAAAATGGCCTAATAACCAGGATTCAAACACGGAAATGTTATGTGGGGAACTGAAGGGCCACAGTGAGCCTTTCTTGATCCCTTTCCTTGCTGTAGAGGACAGCACCAAGTGCCAAGGCTTTGAAGCATGAAGTGTACTCGTCCTCTGAGGTATGGTGGTAAAAGGTGTGTGAGAGGAAAGAGACACCCTGAGGACCAAAGGGAACAGAGCAGACCCCTTGGATTCATGTCCCGACTCTGTGGTTTCTAGCTTTGTCACCTGGGAAAAGTTGCTAAGGTCACTGCACTTCATTTTCCTTACCTGTGAAAATGGATGTAACATCATTGACCTCCTAAGCCTGCTCCAGAGATTCTTTTATTAATATCATTATCATCTCACCATCTCAGGAAAATGTATTCTCTCAGCCCTGATCCTTCCCCCAGGATGTCTAGAGAGACTCAGTTGCAGGAGGGATAGTAGGCAGGGTCAGGGTCAGAGAGGGGGAAGTTAGGAGAGGAGCTGAGAGGGAGTTGGATCCCAGATACAAGCATGCTCAGGCTCTAGTCTGCAGGACAGGAGAGACCTAGGCTGACTGCTTATTCTTGGTCAGGCACGTGGCATCTGACGTTATATTTAAAACACTGAAATTATAATCCTGCTGTTGGTCCTTTGAAGATTCTTCAACAACCTGGGCAGAGTGAGTGGCTGGCAAGGAGCCAGCATCATCTCCTAGTGACGCAGCACAAATCAGACATTTTTAATAGCTTCGGAGTCTGAGTTTGAACTTGCCCCAAATGAAAGCCTCCATCCCCCTCTACACTTTCTCTTCATTCCTCATACCTCCTCTCCATTTCCAATTTATCAGCTAGTAAATCCTGAGTTCAGCTTGGAGCCAGCGGTAGTTCATTTATTTTTTGGCAACCGATCAAATTCTTCCAAGAAAAGGAGGGGTGTGGACCAAGGGGGGAAAAAAGAGCTTAGTTAAACAAAAGGTCTCCTGGAGAGTGCTCCATAGCCCTGAGTAGCTCAGCTCAGTGAAGAAAGAACCTTGCCTTCTGAAGTATTAAGAGTGAGTGAGGTTGAAACAGAGTTTGAAATGAGTCGAGCATCCAGAGGGGATACCAGCCCATCTGGGCTAGGCTGGTATCCCTGGGACACTGGAAACTTTCAAAACGGAGGAAGGATTTCCTGGTAACATGGTACCTACATTTCATTTTCATTCTTCTGGCTTGTGTGGTCCCTGAACATTCAATCTCCTCTGCGTTCAAGTAGTTGAAGACATTTTGCTATCAGGCCAATGAGCCTCTGAAGAGCATGAGGTCGTTCTAGCAATACAAACCAAGGTATGTAAGGTGGCACTGTAGCTCAGTGATGGCGAAACGCACACTGAACTAAGTCCGACAATAACCAACCGCCTGAAAAAATTCTTCCTACGTTTGATAATACTGGAATCTTATGGAAGTATTATGGAAAACGATGAGTAGTTGCTCATACTGTAAGCAGTAAGGGATCCTATCTGTCTAGGCAGAAATCTGGTGTTGTTTTCCTTCTGCACACTGGCCCCCACATTAATTGATTTGCCCCCTTAAATGCTCATAGGCAAACACTTCTCACATGTACCAAGCACATCATTTTACATAGATTCTTATAAAAATGTGGATTATTATTTTGTGGGGATTAATTTTTATTTCACAAGGAAATAATAGCATCATAGTGTATGTTTTACTCTTTAAATTTGGCACCATATTTCCAACATTATTTTACAAGCACACCATTGCTTCAAACTTCAGGGCAGAACTAGATCATATACATCTGGTAACGTTTCCCCAATAACCCTTCAGTGATGGGCTCCTACTCACCACCAACTTCTCACTCCAGCCCCAAACAAAAACAATGAAAACAATACAATTTCCCCTACTCCCTCACATGCACATGCACACACACTTGCATATGCAAGTACACAGGCATGCAGGGAACTCCCTTATACTGCTTGGGTTTTTATCAACTTGATATAATCTAGACTCTTCTTGGAAAAGGGAACTACAGTTGAGAAAATGTCTCCATCAGATTGGCCCACTGTAAGTTTGTGGGACATTTTCTTGATTAATGATGTATGTGGGAAGGGCCCAGCCTACTGTGGATCGTATCACCCTTAGGCAAGCAGTCCTTCATTGTACAAAACAGCAAACTGAGCACACCAATGAGAGCAAGTAAGTAGCTTTCTACCATAGTTCCTGCCTCTGTTCCTATTTGAGTTCCTGCCCTAACTTCCCTCCATGGTAGACTGTGATTGGGGTTTGTAAGTCAGACAAACCATTTCCACTCCAAGCTACTTTTTGTCTTTATCATAGCAATTGAAAGCAGAATAGGACCCCTTCATGAATGTGCCAACATTTCTTTGTTTATACATGCCTTTATCTGTATCCTTATCTACAAATCTAACTCTATTTACATCTATAGGATGTATAAGGATGTATTCACGAAATTATACTGTATGCATATATTTAGATTAGCAAAGAGCCAATAGGATGACATCTCTCCAAATTATGATTTTTACACACACACACACACACACATACACACACAAACACAAGCACACACACACACACACACACACACACTTATGGACTTGGCACTACTAAAAACTATACCCACACGTTCTCCAAGATAGACATCTAAGATATCACAAAAACACTGCATTTTAGAAAAATCCTATGGGTCTCTGAAGTTTCATGGAAGGCACATCCCTAAAATGGATGACTGCAGAGAGGAGTGAGTACAAGGTTGAGAGCATATCCAGCAAACACAGGCCAGAATCTTGCTCAGGTCCTTCATGAGCTAATTTAATGTAGGCAGGTTAGTTGTTGCCCTTCTTGGTCAGATAGTATCCTTGGGATCACAGTTCATAGTCATGAGTCAGAGTCTGAAGTGAAATTTCACATTCAAATTGAGTGATTTGAAGGGTGTGGAAAGAGTAGGGCTGTTTGCAAAGATTTAGTGAGGGTAAGGAGGCTATACTGGTTAGTTTTTTTCACAACTTGACACAAGCTAGGGTTACTTGGGAAAACCGAACCTCACCTAAGGAAATATCTCCATCAGACTGGTCAGTAGGCAAGCCTATGGAGCATTTTCTTAATTAGTGATTAATGTAGGAGAAGCAGGATCATTGCATGTGTAGGTTTTATAAGAAATCAAAAGCAAAGCTGAGCAAGGCATGAATAAGCAAATAAATAGGCAGATTCTTCCATGGCCTCTGCTTCAGTTCCTGACCCCTGGTTCCTGCCTTGAGTTCCTACCCTGACTTCCCTTCATGTGCAGCTATAAGCTGGAAGGGGGAATAAACTTTTTTTCCCAAGTTGGTTTTGATCTTGGTACTTTATATTATACAATAGAAACAAACTAAGAGGTTAATCAAAGCTCTGGCTTTTTGCCCCAGGAGTAGGGGATTCCGCCAGTGGGAGAGCCAGGAGACCATAACCCTCCCTAGCTTTCCCTTCTCCATCTCTTCTGCTGTCCCAGGGTTGACTCCAGTGGAGGGACACAAGCAAGGGTACTGTGGCTCATTTCTATGAAGTGCAGTGTGGACTAGGGGGTGGGGTGGGTCAAATAGAAGGATCCAAGGAATCCTGTGGAATTCCATGTGCCCCTATTAAGAGAAGTAGGTGAAAACAGACAAATAGTGTGATTAGCAAAATGAGTGTGTCTAGAACACAAGGGTGGTGTTGCTAGCCAAATTTCAGACACATCCATATTGATTGGAAGGAAGACGGAGTCTATGCATGGTTACTGCAGAAGATAAGGTTACTGTGGTACATACTAACAACAAAGACAGAAGGCGGGTAGTGTAAGAAGTGTGAACATCTTAGTGAAGAGAGAGAGGGAGAGAGAGAGAGAAGTGTTAAAGGCAGCTGTGTGAAAAATTGAAAGTGGAGATGAGAGTAGGGAGAAACCATTTTCTTTTTCCCTTTCTAATGTTGGCACTTTTAAGTTATGTACATTTGTTATTTTATAATTACTGGTGAAAATGTCAAGTATGTGCCAGCTGGGAGACAGACTCATAAGATGTGACTTCTTTCATTAGCATATGCAAATTTAAAACTATTTGTTCATTTAAGAATAAATTATGTTGAGAAAAATAATATATTCTAAGTAACAAGGGTAGTCCCAAGTTGTTTTGTTGTGAATGTGAAGACCTGAAGTTCATCTGACTATTTGTTACTGAAGCGTTAGTCTTGGCCTCACATACTCCCTCTTGTGTCTCTGTGTGTGGATGAGCACATGGGTTCACATGTAACAGTGTCCATGTCAGGGACAACTGTTGGAGTCAGCTCTTTCCACTTTGTGCCTTTAGCTTGACAATATCAAAGACATCTCATGAGCCTTCTTTCTTCTTCTAGGTTCTAACTTAGAAGGAATGACTTCCATCAGTCTACCGCAGTAAGAAGGAAACTTCATCCATAAGGCAAATTTCCATGGAACGAGAGTTGTGTATTGATATAGATCATAGAGATGTTAACATATTTTGTTTTTTGTTTTGATATCAAAATATATACAGAGATGGGGAGAGACATATGGACATATTATTTCTTCTCTGTGGTTTTATGAATATGTTCCTAAGGTTTTATGGACATGTGTAGATACATGTACTTTTCTTCACATGACACAGATATACTGCAAAGACAGCCACTCAATTCTGATATCACTCCATTTAGACTGTAACACTGACTTCACATTTATCAGTTAGTTAGTGAGGGTGAGTTACTTGATTCCTCTAAAACTTTGGCTTTCTCATTTCTAAAATGCTGCCTCTTTCTCAGAACTTGAAGGACTAAAGGAAATGAACACAGCTGTGTTAGAGCCATTGGCCCATATGTGGGAGCAGTTATTTATTCTTAGAGTCTAGATGGGCTCTGTCCAGAGAAGAGTATTGTTTCCAATGCAGTTATCTCTAATGCATCCCTAAATCCATCATCATCAGAATATGATGACTGAGAAAGGGTTGATGAGTGGAAGTGAGTCTCTTTGGACTGCAGGGTTTAAAAGTCTACATTGTTTGGAACTGAACTCCAAATCTTTTTGCTTAGATTAATGGAAACATGGTACCTAAAGAGGTTCAGTGGCCCATTGCAAGCTTGCAAGACTTTGATCTTCTTTAGGTTTTCCTTACAGGATTTAGGACCATCAATGGCTATTCATTAAGGAAAGAGTGATGCCCAAAGGGAATCATGGATGAAAGAGCATAGAGGCTATCCAAAACCCATTACCTTCTTGGTGCTTCTCTTGCCATAGGGCTTGCTTGGGTAACAGTAGTGAAGAACAGGGGCATCTTCCAGCTTGTGGAAAAACCCAAGCAGGTCATCTGACTTAATACACACACACACACACACACACACACACACACACACACACACACACACACACACACACAGAGGGCAGGGCATTGGGGAAGGGAGAAGCATGTTGCTCAAATGCTTCTCTTTTAGGTAGAAATTTTCAACTCAGAGGCATCACATATTCCTTCAGACTGAAGTTGTTGCTCCATCACTCTCTTCAACCCTTTCTGTCCAAAAGACCAGGTAGTTGCAGAGTTCTTTGAACTGGGAACCAAGCTTTACCACTTAGAAAGCAGCTGTGTGTCACTGTGATCCCCATAGAAGAGGGGATGACATCTGAATCAATGTTACCATTGTATTCATCAAAGAGACTTTGGAGGAGTGAGTAACTTAAAACAGACAGGGGAAAAGTCCTTACTCTCAGCAGCTTAGTATGGTTTTCTGGGTTAATGTCGAGGGATTTGTAATCACTAAAGCTGTCTGAAGTAAAGGAGGAAGTGTTCTACCCTTTTATGTATTGAATTGGATGTGGTAAACTGTCTGAGCAGACATTCAGAGAAGTCAGGGGACCTCAAAGTTCATTCCATGAAGAAGAACCCTGAAGAGCCAAGAGAGCCACTAGTTCTTTCATGTCAAAAATTCCTTCCAGGGCTGGAGTTATAACTCAGTGGCAGAGTGTTAGCCTGGCATATGCAAAGCCCCAAGTTCATTACCAACCACCAAGGGGAAACTTAAAAGGGAGCAGGCACATGCCTGTAATTCAGGCAAGACGATTGTCATGCACTTAAGGCCAATATGAACTACATAGTGAGACTTTATCTTAAAATTTAAAACTAAATAAATATCTGATAAGTCAATCTGGTATACAACACAAAACCTCACCTTTGGGATTAGGACCCAAACCAGGAATATCAGCCAACAGAGTGGCTTCCTGCTGGTAACCTTGATTCTCCTGGTCCCCATTCCTTTGAAGTCATGAAGGGTAGACTAGAATATTCCTAAGCTGCCTTTGTTGGGAGTTCATAGCTGGTCAGGAGATAATGTTCCATCTTGGGGATACATATAAGCACATGGCAGACCCCACAGTGAAGGAATACAACCTACAGGAATTATGGGGCTATATATTGTTCACTACATTCCTAGTTAAGAAAAGTTCATCCTTGGTGGTTAATAAGAAGGAGTTGTCCTGAAACCTTGTTCTTCAGTATTGTTCAGTGTGCTCAGAAAAGCCCAGACTCTTGACCAGATAACACTTAGATATTTTTAACTTGGCTTGCTGCAAATTCTCTGGAGCCTGACTCCTGCAGGCTAGGACAGTGTGGCTGCTTCTAACCACATTGTTTCCATAGTGACTACAACCAGGTAGATGGGACAGGAATCTATTTTCTCATAGATTTAGAAGGTAGACAGAGATTATTAGCAGAATAGTTCCTTCCCAGGCCACAAGGGAAGAACTGATCATGCATGTTTGTCTTTACCTTGTAGATACCTCAGTACTTTATGATTCTCTTTGACTCTCTTCCCCCTTTGCATATCCTACATGTAAGCTCCACCCATAGTGAGTTTACCTGTCATAGTAGAGCGCCAGGGCTATTCCAATGGCCTCATAGAACCTGCTTATCTCTGTAAACACTGTTTTTAAACACTGTGATATTATGAAGTACTAGGGTTGAGACTATCAACATAGGGAATTTAGGGGTATATAATTCGATCACGCCCCTGTTTATACCACTATTTCACTGGGCATGTACCCATTCACAAGATGGGTCATTGACAGTGTGTTCTGACAACAACTGTTCTTTCCTTTAGCTGCTTCCCTTTCATTTGGCTTCTTTATTCCCAGATTGTAAGCTATTTGCTTTTTAATATAAACATCTCCTTGGATATTGGGGGAGGTATATTTATATACAGGAGGAAGTGTGTATGTGGGGGAACGTTTTTCCTGTGTTTCTCCTTTCAGAGCTCCTATTCATTGAAGTACAGTGTTTGGATTTTTAGTCCTCCCTTTGTCTCCAGTTTCTATAGAAATAATTAATCTCGTACTCTTGTCTCAGGGTTTCCCTGAGGGAAACAGTCATACCACAACAAAGTTGTTGGTTAGTGTAAAGCCACTCACATCTTGGAAATAACCCTACAAGACATTCATGTTGGGTTGGACCTAAACACCCTTCCATGACAGCAGTCATCTCCATCCTAGATGCATATGGACAAAGTCACAATTGAGTTTCTCCTGTAGTCCCAGGAAGGGTGATGGGGGAGGACCCTGTAGAAATGTTTTCTGCTGTCCAAAGGGCTGGAGCTCCTACACTTGGTCATGCTTATGATAGAGAGAGTTCCAGGTCAGTGCCCAACAGTTCAGATGACCACAAAAGAACAACTCCCAAGTCCATATTCCAGAGTATTTTTGACTTTCTTTTGGAGTTAACTGTTAAAATTAATATAAGATTTTCTTCACTTTGAGACTGGTCCAGTATTTAATATTTAAACTGACTAGAAATAAGTATCTCAGTCCTAATCTCCTTAAGATGTCACTACAACTCTGTTTAGTGAAGGTTTTGTGACTCTCACCAGGGGGCAGATGCAGAGGTTTTGGAAGCCTTCAGAGTTCATACAGAGGGTGGAAGAACCAAGTATCCTTTAGTCACTCAGTGGATAAAGACTAGTGCTCAATTTCCTGTTTCCTGGCTTCCTGGAGAATACTTCTTTCAGCAGACCTATTGTCTGCATCTGATAGCACTCTACAAAATGTTCATTGACCAAAGGCAGCCATGAGCCACAAGGGATCTCCAGTGCCGTCTTCTCAGATGCATCAGCTGTGAAAACATTGTGCCACCCTGAGTTTCAGTGTTGGAGAAAGAGCTACCACCCTATCATTACACCAGACTACCACCCTATTATCTGACAAGGCAATTTTAATGCAAAAGAATGTGCTTTACCTGTTTCCCCGAAAACAAGCAAGCAAAGTAAATAAATAAATATGTGATCATTAAGCTGAAGGTAAAAAATAATCGTGATAACCCAAGACTCAAGGATGAAGAGATGGCTAAGTGGTTAATAAGAGTTTGGTTCCCAGAGCCCATACCAGGCAGCTGCCTGTAAGTCTTGTTAAAGGACTTTAAATGTCTTCTTCTGGACTCTGTATGCACTAGCATCCTCCTGTACATATACACAGATACACACACACAGACACAAATAAAAATGAAATTAATAAAACATTTAAAAAATCTAGGATTCTATTTTTTAAAAGTCTGAATATGTAGAAAGAAATGGACTACCTTGTCTACCAACTGCAAAGAGTTAACAGCTATAGTAGGTGGTAATCTGGGGCACTTGTACCAAGTGCTGACCCATCTTCTCCTTGAATCTCGATGAAACTCTTTGAGTTAGGAATACTCTCTATTAGTGATGAGGATAAAATGAGTAGATATATAGACATACTTGGACACTACAAAGATAGATAGATTCAATACATGCTATCATTTTATTAGATGGCCCCTGACATTCCTTTATGCTTAGCTTATGCACAGTGAAAATAAGAGGTGTCTAACATGATCTGTGATCTAGCCCTTTCACGCACCTCAAAACACTACCGAGAGAAATGACCTCAACTTTGTTAAGAGAGCCTTAGAGAAAGGTTGAGCAACCTTTCCTGGGAAACCACAGTCATGCAGAGTCTTCTTTCAATCACCATGAGGATACGCAGGTCAAATAGACTGGCTAACCAAAACATATAAATCTATTGACTCTCACACTGTGGTTAGTGACTTCAATGTGAATCCAGCATTTATAAGGTCTGGACTCTGCTGGTTTCAGTAGTCACATCAGTAGAGTGGGGATATTACTGTGTATGTTCATACTAATGAGTTAAGTGAATGAATGCATTTAAAAACACCTCTCAAAGTGCTGACATATAGGAAGTAATAAAAACAGTAATTAAACACCCGCTGTGTCAGCTTACTTAGGAAATGTACAGCTGGTATGGACCTCAGTCTGGGTGACACATTCTATAAAATGGATGGTGTTTGAAAGGAAGTGAGCCTAGAGGCATAGGAGCTGGCAGAGTATAAATGCCCTGTGAGTGAGATCCCTGTTTGTTCTTACTCAACAATGCCACCCACCCTTGTCACTGAATCACTTACTCAATGTTAGCATGTGTTTTTACTGGAATGGGGATATGTGTGCAAGTGTGTGTGTGTGTGTGTGTGAACACTGTATGGTTTTTCTTTGTAAATTCTCACAAGACATTCTAAACTACAGAGCCCAGAACTAAAGCTATGTTAGGCACCCATGCTATTATGTTAGGGTGAACATCCCATGTAAATAGTGTGGGACAAATAGCTGTGCTGATAAAAGGGGACTCTGTTTTGGGCAGGTCTCTGGACTCATGGGCAGATTTCTGAAATGATCTAATCTTTACTTTAACGGCTAGATAGGACAGTAATGTATAGCACACTGGCCCAGTGACTAATATGCATTCCATATCATGACTGTATTTTTGGGTTTTTGTATCATGTCAATTATGTTCAAATTATTATTAGCAAACAACCTTTCTATTCATCACCCTAAATGAACTCATCCATGTTGCATGTAGCTTTTACTACTCTGCCTTAACTCCCAGAATGGACCACTCTACCAGCCCCTGCCCAAGTTCCCTCGGATCCATGGATGAAAAACAATGCATAAACACACACACACACACACACACACACACACACACACACACACACACACGCCAGTTAATCTTAAAGTGCTTCTGTTACTAACTATGGGCCTATTTCCAGGCTTTCTTTATGTAATTCTCAAGGCCTAAATTTCTACTATCTGAGACAGGCTAGGTGACCTACTCCCTGCCTTTGATCTAATTTTTTAAGACTGACTGAATGAATATTTTATTATCTATATCTACTTACTGTATAAGCCTATTTCCAGGCTCTATTTTTGTCCTACCAGGCACAGAAATCCCAGGAGTAGACCACATTCAAAGATCCCGAGAAATTGGCCTAGCAAGACTTCTTCAAATCTTCTTTAAAGCATTTTTTCATTCATTCTCCCTAATTTCTCTCTTCTGTGGAGTTTAATATTTGCTGCATCTACCCACTGGCTCTCTATTTCTCATCTTAAGCTCTTTGTATTAGCTCTGAACCACAGGCAACATCTGTATTCCCTTCTAGTCTAAAAATCAACTAAATCAAAATTTAAAAATCTATCTTTTGACTTTCTACTTGTAGGAAGCAGGCAGTTTTTACCATCCAGCTCTCTGCCTCAGAGCAGCCATCCTGTCTCTTTGAACAGCAGGGAATCCCAGCGTCTCTGAGCTAAGACTCTCCTTGTGTTTTGTTCAAGTTTCCCCATGAGTTGGAGCCATGTGACTCACTTTGCTTTCCTCACTGAGTAACCAATTCTCTCCTCTTCCTAGACTTTTATCACTCTGTGTGTGTGTGTGTGTGTGTGTGTGTGTGTGTGTGTGATTTATCCAAGAATTCCTAATTAAATAGTGGATTCTCACCTTCTACATTGCATGCTGAGTGTGTGTGTGTGTGTGTGTGTGTGTGTGTGTGTGTGTATTGTTTTTTTATCCGAAGATCCAAGGAAATCTGGTGGGGGCTGGCAGCATGGCCTAATCCTGGAGCTTAGGTGGGGTAACAAAAACTACATACAACACATCTGATAGTTAGGTAAATAGGGTAAGAGCTAGAAGCAGAGACTCTGATGAGTGAATTCAAACAGGCTGATATATTCCTGGCCCTGACCTGCAGCTCTGTGTTCTGCTGATACTGACCCAACCATAAAGTTATCTTTTGCTTCCCACATTCTAATGGGATTGGACTAAGTCACCTTCTGGATAATGCTACAGCCCCATGTGTTCCAGAAGGAGAAGATAACTCTGTTCATATTTAGATGTTGATGTGAGGGAAAAGGGATAGAAGAGCATGGGCTTATTCACATGGCAGCCAAACTTAAGGATCCTTTCCAAAGGCTTGCTGATGTGTTCAGCTTAGTGTGTCTAGAACTAAGTCCTGAGTAATAGAGACAGCATCTCAGATAAAAGAAATCCCTGACTCTTTGTGTGCTGACTGGCCTATACCAGGTACCTGTAAGGCCTGGCAATAGTGAGACAAAGGAAGTAAATGAGGTTAGAGTGGTTGCTTGATTTGGTATTTGTAGGAGGTGGTTCTGATGCTCTGATCAGGAATCTGTGTGTGAACATTGAGGGAAGGTCCTATTCTCCAACTGGTTCTTGATCAATCAATAAAAATGCAAGTGGCTAATGAGCTGGACAGAATAGGTGGGACTTCTAGTTTTCCTTTATGCAGGCTAGCAGATGCAAGAGAGGAAAAAAGATTTGCCATGCTTTGGAGGGAGAAAGAGCTATGTGAGATTTAGCGTGAAGTAGCCATTGGCTGCTTGGGGTAGCAGCCAGGAGATTAGAAACATAATTAAGCCGAGGGCAGATTTACAGGGCTGAACATGGAGAAAGTAATCAAGTAGCTAAGTAAAAATCAGAATTATAGATGTTGAGCTGGGAGTGAAAAGAAGGGCGCAATAGACAAGGAAGGCTTAGAAGAGTCCAGCTATTGAGCTAGAGCATATCAAAAATAAGCTAATGTGTGTGTGTGTGTGTGTGTGTGTGTGTGTGTGTGCTCTATCTGTGGATCCAAGGGAACCTGGGTGAGGCTGGTAGCGAGGTCCACCCAGATCTTAATGCAGGGTGGCAGGAACTACACACAACAGGTATTTCTGATTCCTTCATTCTTTTTGTGGCCACAACTTATCTTGTCTAAGAACATAGATTAGTTGTGGCCCAAGACTCCTTATATATCAGCTACCTTATTCCGTCTGTCCCACAATGAATGCCACAATACTCCCAGGGCTTCTGGTTCTAGTTCCCTCCAGAGCAGCAAGGTAAGGCTAGCCACATACTGAAGGGCAGTCACATAAGCAGCATCCCAGAGAAAGGTTAGCCTATGCATCTTACCAAGCCTTCCTGCCCTCCCATTTCTCTGTCTATTCTTAGAAGGCACAGTCCATATGCTCACTGAAAAGACTTGGAAAGGTTGAAGGTGATAGTTCACAATAGGCAAGCAAGCAAAGTTCACCTGGTATTATGAAAGCCCAGCATCTTTCCACCCAAAAAGGATGGCAGCAGAAAGCTGGGGTTGCCTGCCTTCAGCTCTTCATAGTCGCTCTGCTGCCTGAGAGCTGTCCAGTACATAGCAGCATTGTTGGGTTTCTTTGCTTTGTATATACATGTGTGCATTCTGCTCCAGTCTGTTGTTCGACTGCTTTGGACAAAGCTTTGTACCTCAAACAACATTCTGCTGCCAGCAAAGACCCTATCTCCCAGAGTTGTTCTCTGTGGCTTGGAATGGTTCTATGGGTAGTAATGTACTCTGTGTAATGGATAAGGTTGCCTTCCCCAAACATTTTCTTTTTGAAGATTTGTTGGGCTGTCACTGAATGGCAGAGTTTGGTGTCAGGCCTCCCCCAAATTGACTTTGCTTAAAAGTGGTCTATAATTTTTTTCTTCCAGAAATCTCACCCTTTAGAAATTATCTTCTTAAGGCAAAGTCATTGTTCCCTGGCCACATACTGGCAAGATCTCTGCAGGAAAGGAAGCCAGTCAACACTCATTTCTAGGTTACACACTAATGGGGAGGAGGAACAGCTTTTACAGAAAATTAATTTTTCCAGGGAGGAGATAGAGATCATGTGACTGGGTTGGCAGGAAGGAATGGGAGGGCTAGGAATAGGCTCTCTTTGGGGGCCAGGAGTGGAAGAAACCAGTATTTGGTAACTGTGAAAGAAGAGCATCTTTTCATAATTTTGACAAGCATCTGCCTTTATGATGAATAATTGGGAAAACTGATGGGTGGCATGTCCTTGTTAATGAATTAATCTTCAGAGGGCAGAAGACAACCCTTAGATATTGCAAAATAACATCCAGAGGTTTTTATACTGCCCAGTAGTTAATTAAACCAGCAAGATGATACAGTTGGCTTGCAGAAGACAGCAAAGAGCCACATATGTTCAATGTGGGCCCGTACACAAGTCAGAATCATTTGTGTGTTTAAAATAGTGGAAATGACAGAAGCAGAGTGGAATGGTGGGCTTGCAGGGGGCGGCGGGGGGATTGGGAATAGGTGGGAGAGTTGACTGTCCACAGCCATAAAGTTTCACAGAGCCCGATGAGTGAATTCTAGACGTCTGCTCTCTGTCATGGTACCTCCAGCCAATAACACAGTCATATTGCATATGGAAAGTTAAGATCTTATGCTGGGTGATTTTTATTTTATTTAATTTCTAACCACAGTTAAATACAAAAAACAAAGTAACAGAAATGTCACTGCCTCCAGGAAGTCCTTCTGGAGAGCCTCAGCTTTGGCTCTAGTTCAGCTTTCTCCAGTCCGATCTGGCATCCATAGCAGCCCCTGGCTATCTTCATCATTTCCGTTACCATATTTAAAAGCTACTTCATTTGAATAGCTGAATTTCAGCTAACATGCAAGCTAGCCATGGCAGTTCTGTGTTGTTTCAGGGATCCAATGTGTTATGACACAGATCCCCTAAGAGCTTGTGTGATGTTAGGAGCTCTTTGTCAGGGTTACCAAGGTGGTGTGGTTGTGTGGATTACCATGGATAAATTCTGTAGCTACATTTTGATAAAAAATTAAAAAGTGACAGGGTATTTTGCCTTTTGAGATTTCTAATGGGAACTAACGTGTAGCCAAACAGGCAAAAAAGCCCAGTTTGCTGCTAGATGCACACAAAGGTAAGTTGACTTGCATACACTGTGTGCCTTAGAAAGTCCTATGGAAGGCTCATGAGACATTTTACCATAAAGAAATGACAAAAGATAAAGTAGCCACCTTGCACAATGTATACATTGTGATTGATATAAACCGTTAAAATACACTTAATTTAAGAAGGAATCTTATAAGTCATTTAGCTGAAAATCATATATGAATATGAAAAAGTATAAAAATAAGTAGAACATCAAGTTTGTCTTATGTGCACAAAACACTGGAGTCATAAGTTGCTTTAAAAAGAAAGCTAGAAATGAATAGTACATGTAACAAGTCTTGAGCCTGAAGAGCCTCAAGCATCCTTTTGACCAACTATAGAGTTCAGTATCATCTTCACCATGGCAGCATTTAGGTCTTGAAAAAGGTAACAACTGGATTCTGTAGTAACTCATTGTGGGGAACTACCATAGAGGCTTTGATATCTAGGAAGCAGAAGAAGAGGAGGATGGACATGGAGATTAGTGGTGGCTTTAGGCTCTTTCTTCCTCTCCATCCATGGCCAGGGTCACTTCAGGCAATCTACATCCCAGTTTCTAGTTCCCCAACTAAGGATAATAGTAGCTTTGATGTACATTTCTGAAGCACTTTGCAAAGACAGCCAGGAGAGCAACTGTCAAGTGAGTTTAAAGACCTGCCAATCTCTCAGCCCAGTACACAGAAGGTGTTTAATAAAAGCTCTTGCTAGCATTTCAGAAATCTAAGCAAGAAAGGGGCTCTTCAATGTCTCTACTCAACCTGACCCTTAGGAACCTCCTCAACTTGCAAATACCCCTGTCATTTGTCTTGGCAGGCTTCCCCATTTTGTTTAGGGTGACCTGACTGGCTGGCGCCTGGAGACAGGGCTGGGTGGGGAAGCTGTGGAATCTACAAGACTCCTCACCCTTCTCCCACCCCTGAAGAGCTTTGTCCTCCAGCTCTCTGTCTGGGGCCCAAGGATGAGATCGCTCACTCCTAGGTGCCAGAGAGACCCTTTTCTGTTTGCTTTCCCACCCAGATTGCCTTCAGTATCCCTTCCCCTGGGTGGGGGTGACTATCGACAGAGGCTGTTTTGAAATGAATCTTTCTCTTCCCTCTCCTCCCTTCCTTCCCTCTGCTCCCTCAAACTGTAAGAACACTGGCTTCTTTCCATCACTTGGAGCTTGGGTTAGAGATTTAAATCAGTTCTTGTTCTCTGTAAATAGCTCAGAAGTTGTGAGCTGGTATATTGAGCTGGTCGCATGGGTATGAGCACACTTGCTTTCTCACTAACCCATGTTCCCTAGGGCTCCCAGGCTTTGTATCCTAAACCAGGTCTCCTTGTTGCTGGCTTTTCCAATTCTCCTCTGTCATAAAATACAATGCTCTCATTAAGTGCTTTTTATGACCCAGATCAACAGCCAAGAATCTTTGTGTTATTGTCTGTCTACTTTTCTAGCCTTTGACCTGTTCCTGGCTTACACTTTTTTTTTTTTTTGTAAAGAGTGCACTTCCTTCTCTTGACTTGCACATGAGTGAGGAAGTTTTATTCTCCTCAAGCTGAGCAGAAACCCATCTCAAACTGATCTATGCACAGACAGAAAGGCTGTGTTCTACATAGATGAGAAGCCCATGGGTATAGATGAATGCAGAAGTTCAAAACCAGAACCTAAGGCCCAGGCTACCTGCTGCCCAGATTGCTGTGCTGAGCGAATGGAAATGCAGGTCACCCAGATTTCAGATCAGCTGTGAACTCTAAACTAGACAAATTTTTAAAAAGTACAAATATGTATGTTTCAAACCACTTCCTATCTTTTACTTGACCAACTCTACTGTCTCCCACACATCGGTCCCCTCAGCTTTTTGTTGTGATGGCTCACAGGGCATGAGGTAATAATACATAACCCTAGACTCACATTTCAAAATCCAGAAACTGTGTGAGAAGAGCTCCTCTTTCACATGAGAATAGCAAAATGCTTGGGGTTGTGTTTCATTGACCTAGTGTGTCTTGCAACTACCCCAGCAGTAAACAATGGATAAATCATAGGATAGGCCTGGGACGCATGACCACCTCTGTAACAGGATGTAGATGTAACTACATCTGAACTAGTTGAATGAAGTGAAGAGGAGCGGTCCCCAGAAGACTAGGGTGGTATTACCAAGAGCAGGACCATGGATGTTAGCCAGATCTTGCCTGAATGGGTCAGGAGTAGACAGTCTCCAAGGCCAGGCTCAGAGGAGTATATCCAACCTCATCCTATCTGATTAGAAGTGAAGATTAATCACATAGGAGTGGTTTTACTCCCTAACAGTGAGATGAAGAATTGAGGGCAATTTGATTGGTCCAGGATCAATGTATTTGTTTTATTGTGTGTGTATTAGTCCATTTCCTCTGCAGAAGACTGTCTTTCTGTCATTGTCATACCCCTTAATTGTGCCTCCCTGGGCCAAGCATATTCAAACCACCACAGTGGGTGTGCTAGTGTGTGTGTATGTGTGTGTGTGTGTGTGTGTGCGCGTGCGTAAACACTTTGTGAGAGTATGTGGTATATTTGTGAACATGTGTGTGGGTGCATGCATGTGAGAGCATGAGTCTGTGCATGTGTGTGTGTGTAAATGTGAGATTGTATGTATTTGAGTGTGTATATGAGTGAGTATGAGCAAACATTTCAGAGTTTTGTGTGCATATGGTTTCAGTGTGTGCATATATAGATGTACAATTATGTGTGAGTGTGAAGGGGAGGACATTTGAGCATATGTATGTGAGTGAGTGTGTTTGTGAATTAAAATGTGTATGTGTATATATGAAGGTATGCATGGATCTGTGAGCATGTTTCTGTGTGAGTGTGTGTGTGAGTTGTAAGTTTTAGATTATGTCCTTGGGTGTGAATATGGGAGTGTGCTAATGTCTGAGTATGTGATAATGTATGTAATTGTGTATGCATGCATGTGCATGTATATGTGTATGCATGTGAGCGTGCATGTATGTGTGTGTGTTCATGCTCTCCTGCTTACACAAGCATGATTCCTCTTGTCTTTGGGTCTCTTCCTCCAATTCTGTCCTTTACATCTTTCTGCTACTAGACACCAAAACCAACCGCAAAGCCTAAAAAGAGCTTTTTCTTTGCTCTCAGTCTCTCATGAGAGGCACTGTTTCCTCCATGCTTTTAAAGAGCCCACATAGAGGGTTCTTAACCAGATTTTGTTAGGCCAATGTGACAAGGCTTCCAATTGTACATGCTGTGGAATGGAGAGAAATGCAGAGACATAAAAAGCTACATGACTGCCAGGGGCTGGTGAAGAAAAAAATGAATTGCCTGAGCATAGTGATTGCTCCAAGTGCCCTCATCAGGGTGAGAAAGCGTTCCTGCATTTGTGAAAACTCAGAGAATGAACCCTGATCTGAACTGAGGACATTAGTGAAGTGGAAAACATCAATATTGCCACCATGATTGTAGCCAACACATCATGTGAGTGCTGTCCAAGAAGCAAAATGTAGATCTCTCCCTGTCTGTCTGTCTGTCTGTCTGTCCCCCTCCTGTTTGTGTGTGTGTATGTGCACTCTCATAATACACTATGTGAGAATTCTCTGCATCTTCAGTTCTCCCCTTCCCAACACACACACACACACACACACACACATACACACACACACACACACACATACACACGCGCGCGCACTCTAAAAGTTAAAGTCTGTTGATTAGAAGAAAAGACTTCAAACTATAAGCATCGTCTTTCCTAGTTATGTCTCTGTTCTTTCACAAGAAAACTCTGAGAGTGACTTACACTTGCTGAGGGGCAAACTTAGATCCAGAAATACTCCTACGGTGTCAGCAGTTCAATAAAACAAAATGCCAAATTGTCATTTCAACCCTATTCAGAAGCCATTGGCACATGTGTGGTCCAAGTATGGAACTGAGTCTGAGCATTTCTCAGATTCATGAGATGGCCTTTCTCCCCTCAGTTTTGGTCTAATGTGGTATCTTAGTGTTTTGGTCTTTGCCCTGGGCCTCCTCATTGGTCCGAAAGGAGACTGTATGGCAAGCTTGTGAGCAGGAATCCTGGAGGAAACTATAGCACCCTTTCTACCCTTTGTCTGGTTGGGAAGAGTTGCATCTCAATTTCTTGAGCTTTTAAGAGCTGGTTTGGGAATCTCCCACATTCAATCCTAGAGTAAGGGCCATTATTTTACAAACCTTGGTCACACATATCTGTGATGATTCATGAAGAGTCTCCAGATATTTATTTAATGAGGGCACCAAACCCAAACAAAGCATCATGTGGTTACAGAAAGAATTTTAAACAACGTCCTTGAGTGGGGTGCGACTCCTGTCTTCTATAAACAGCATCCCCTAAGCATTGTTTTGTTGGTTATTCCACAAGGGCTAGAGTTGCCAGTCCCAAGAACCACAGGGCACGGAACTTCTTTAAGGTAGAAAAAACAGCCTGGGCCTCTGGGAATGATGGGTTTATCATAGGTAGTTTGGCTAGCCCGATAGCCAGACAGTTTTAGGAGTCAGATTGTCCTCATTTTCAGCTCACATGGAAGGTTTTTGGACATAGGAGGAGATACTGCACTCCAAGGTATGAGACACTGTGCTAGGCATTTCATATGGGCCAGTGCATTTAACTCTAGGAGAAGGGCACTAGGTTCTTCTGATCACAAATGAGGATGCTGGGCAAGGAGAGAGAAAATCAGTCCAAGGAGAATGGGCAAGAGTATTTCTCTAGAGCTGCTGTTATCCAGTGGTGACATCATTCTTGAATGATCCAACCATAAGCCAGATGTATGATTTAGAATCTTCTGGTGGGCACATTAAAAAAATAAAGCAATCAAGTGAAGTTAATGTTTTATTTAGTCCAACACATCTAACATAGCCTCCTTTCAACATTTATCTAATGTTCCCTCCTTTTGGTTACTGTACAAAAGCATAAGACTTCATTTCAGGTTTTATGCTTACAATCTACTACCCTAGTAGGCTACTCACATTTCAAATTGCACATGGCTCAAAGCTGCTGTATCACACAGCATATACTAGGTCTCCTCCCTTCATCTTTGGATCAGGCTGCATTCCTTAAGGTTTGTTTTGCTATGTCTCTTTACTGGATTGTGCTTTTATATGATGCCCTCGATTTAGGGTGGACGAACACACCCTGTGAAATGTCACAGTCCCTGCTGCTGGTGATTGTTACCAGGTCTTTCTCTGCCTTCTACACCCCAACTATTTCACTGTTGATCTTTCAAAATGTTGTGCCTCTGTCTTCATAATAATTTGTATTTTCTAGTTGGTTCTGTTTTGTTTTGCATTAGCTACTAGGAGGCTCGGGCCCAAATTGGATTGATTGCAGCTATGGATTAATTCAATTCTTGAGTTAATGATGAACTATAATGACATGGTTTGTTAAGTGTTCTGGACCTCATAAATATACACCATGTGTTCCCAGTAAAGTTTTCCTACTGAAATTGAAAGTGAAAAGATTTGCTTGAGTTGAAAATGACTTAGACTTTGTCTGGTAGTGAATAAATTGTATCCATTTTGTCCTAAGACAAAGGGCACTACAGAAACTTAGTTCATGAACATCATTGCCAAGTATGCTATTGTGAGACAGAGCGTGTGTGTGTGTGTGTGTGTGTGTGTGTGTGTGTTTAAATTTACTTTTGAAGCTTTCAATAGATGTTTCTTTCTTGAAAGTTCTTAAACTGTGCTTCCAAATTTAAGTCACTGAGGTTAAGTCTTCCCTTTGTGTAACAAAGAAAGGAAAGGAGGGTAGATTATACTTTACAAGTAATGCAGGAGGAGTGTCCCTCCCTCTGTAGAAAGGGTACACAGAGCAAGGCCACTCTTGATTACATGAGAGTTCACATACTTTTGAAACAGAATGTGTCTGTATAGAGTGGTAGGTGAGTGGTTTCCTCCACACTGGCTGGGGTCCATAACTGACTGTCATTATCATCTGAAAGTTAGGAGACATTATACCTAGGGAAAGATGTGCACATCTGGACTACAACTAGAGCCTTATTGTTTTGGTATTAAGAAAAGGATACGGGAACACAGAAGAAGGAACGAGTTTCTTGTCTCAGTTGTTCAAAAACTTCCAAGTCATCTTTGATTATCTCCTTTTCTCTCATTCTTCACCTCCTGTCACTCTTTGCCATTTTTGTTATAGTTTGCTAGATACTTTGATAAAGTGAGGTTTACACTGTTGACACCAAATAAAAGTCAAGCACAAAAGAAAATAAAAGTCTTTTAGGCTCAGGTAGGTAAGTCAGAAAAAGCACGTGAGAAAGGGGAGACATGCCTGGGGGAAGGAGTTTGACGTGTGATAAGGTAGCAGATTCCAGAGATTCAAGCAGCCAGCACAGGGGCCATCCCAAGATTGGGTGGTCGTACAATGATACAAGGTCAGATTGGTTCCCTTCTAGATTTAACCATTTCTGTTACCAGGCTTCAGTTTGAAGACATGTTTAGAATTCCACCTCCACCATTGTCACTCCAGTCTACTCAGTCTATGAGTGTAATTGGCAGACTTCAACTACTGAGCTAAAGGAATATAGACCAGAACAGTCAAAGTAGGGATGGCTGTTCTAGGAAGGGTTTTGTTACACACAATGAAAGACTCAGCAGATGATTGAAAAGGGAGAAACAGATGGTGGAAGGCAGATTAAGGCTAAAAAAGCAAATAAACATGGGTGCATATATGTGTTCATATATATACATATATGTCTGTACATATATGCATACATATGCACATGTATACACACATATATGACTATATGTGTGCCTGCACACACATAAAGAGAGAGGAGAGAAAGAGAAAGAAAGAGAAAGAGAGAGAGAGAGAAAGAGAGAGAGAAGAGGGAGAGAGAAAATCCTTCAGCACTTCATGAGCCAACTATAACAAAGGCTTACCAAGGAGGTCCAGGCCATCTCATAACTCATTTGCTGCCTCCTTCATCTGTCATCCTGAAATGCCACTGAGACTGACTCAAAGAACAGGGTCAATGCTTGTTTTTGGAGACAACAGGGACTTACAGATTTGCAACTCTTTGGCTGGAGACTTCAAAGTGTCAAGTGGAGCTGATTTGGGTGCCACCTGGCAGAAAAATTTAACTTTTGCAGTTTGGGGTAATTCTCTCCCCCTCCATCCTTTAATTTCTACCTGCTCCCTCTGCAGCCAGCCCAGAAGCAAATTAGCAATTTGGATGGCACAGATGCAGTTTAGATGTGGGTGCTAGCCAAGGTCATGAGGCGGAGTGAATAAGAATTATATGCTTGCCAGCTATATTCCAGACAGGATATCCAGGGCCAGAGAGGCAGAACCTGGCTCTCTCTCCTCTCTCTCTCTCTCTCTCTCTCTCTCTCTCTCTCTCTCTCTCCCTTCTTTCTGTTTCTTGCTTCTAGAAAAAAATGATAGGATAACGTCCATGGACTTTACTGCCCGCATTTGGGCCCCTTCCCTTGGCCCCTCTACTTATGGATACACAAATTCTATACATGGAGAAGTCAAGGTACAAAGAGACAGTTTATTACTATTACAAATAATAAAGGGATCAGAGTAGTCTGCAGAAGCCAACATTTCTTTTCAAGACCTCATCCCACTCAAAGGGAGGTATTAATACATGGAACGAAGAATGAGACCCCAATTTGGACACATAACAGTAATTATTACACTAAATAGAAATTAAAGAAACATAACGCTGATATTCTAATTTTTTCTTATTGCCAATGCTTAAGTTTTATACCTTCTACATTCTTAGGCACAACAAGAAATGACATCTGTATCTCCCTACCTACCTTCCCAGATTTTGCTAAATGGAGTAGATGTGTGTGCTTCTACAGTGGCTCAGAGTTCATGCTGATGTACACTTGAGCATCTATCTGGGTTCGATGGCACAATTCTACATGCGGGCACCTTGGTGTGATCCAGGTCTGCTCCAATTTCTGCTTTCTACACACTTAACTGTGGTTCTGTTCACTATGGGCCCAACATCTTTCACAACTGGAAAACTGAAATAAGAGCAAAGAATGGATTTGGATGATGCATTTTAATTATTCTATGGGTTGTTGTCCATTTAGGGTGCTTTACAAAGGAGCCTATGTTGCCTGGCCGCTCTAAAACCCCAAGATACTCTCTAAGCAGTGTGTTTATAAACGTGAATCCTTCACTCACCAAGCATGGTTGGGAAACTGCTGTGTTCCAGGGATGGAAGCCAGATCTGAAGGCAGAGTAGAAGGAATGCAGGAATTTACCAAGCACACGGATATGGGCACACAGTCGGGAATGATAGGTGTTGCAATTCAGATAGAAAGCTCAGTCAGAGGAGGAGGATTCCAGGAAGTATCTGATCTCCTTGCTGCTCTGTGGGAAAACATGTATTCTTGAGGAGGTGGTAGTAGTCTGATAGATTAACAGCAGCTAACCAGGTATCAAAGATGGATGGGGAGGCTGGGCACTAGAGAATGCTTCTTGAAACTGATATGTTTAAGTGACCTTAGTATGGGTCCATGCAGAATCTCATCTGAATGCAGGCTTGAGGCTTAGCTTAATGTAACAATGAGGTCTCTGGAGTCAGGCAGGACAGAAACTCATCTCCTTTTCTTAGCAGCCAAGCATCCTTCCTGGCCCTATGTGTCCTCATCCATAAAACTAAGCTATTTGCCCTAGCCTTCTACAAGGGTCTCCCGTAAGAGTTAAATGTAAGTTAAGGTGTCTCCCATGCTTTGACATGTCTCTGTGCCTAACAGTCTCTAGCAAGTGTCAGCTAGGACCACACTGCCGTTTACATGATTAACCAAGAGAAGCAAATATAGCATAATTAGATGCCTTAAACATCCACTTCCTTTCCCATTCCATAGTAGAAAATGGGAGCAATATGAGTACAAAGAAGCCCTGGAGGGGCTGGCAAAGATGACCTACCCATGGCTCACCTGCTTCTGATTGTGGCTACCTAAACAGAGGCAAATGGCCTATCTGTGGCCTCATCTGTAGTGCCTGTCTGTTTGTCATTCTCCCGAACCCTCTGACTCTCCAGAGAAGTGCATTCTCCCACGCTACTTCCCATGGCCCAGACAGCCTTCCACAGTCCAAACTCGTTTTCATCCTGCTCCATACCTGACAGGCTAGTGAGGGATTTCACTAGTGGAAGTAATTCCTGAGCTGTTTCCTTCTGATCTAAAACACATGTACATGCATGCCCACACCTACATGCCCACTCTACCCTTCCCATGATTCCAGGAAGGGCTGAAAAGTCCACTTTGCTAGGTGCCAGGTTCGAAATTGCCACAATTGTGTTAGGCTCCAAGGAGTCCAGAGATTTCTATGCAGGACAAGGGCTCAAGTATTCTGTCTATGTCTCTCTGCAGCCCTGTGACAGGTGGGCAATGCCAGTTGAAAGCCCATCTTAAGCAGTGACCTCAAACCTGCAGTCCAAACACTACAGCTGCACTCTTGGAAGCAGGTCTATTTTCCTAGAATATCTGGTTACAGCATTTTAAAAATGAGCAAGCTCATTATCAGTAGTGTTTCTGAGAACCCAGCATTCTTTTTGAAAATGCCAGCTCTCCAGGGACAGCAGGAGCTGCAGAGCAAACACATTCTCCTGCTGGCAACCCCTCCCCTTCAGTACCCCCCTAGGCATCAGGCAGCCAAGCCTAGCCGCCTAGTAGGAGTGAATAGCAGGATTTGGACCCTATTGCGGAGGTGAGGTCCTGTGTGATAAGGGATGGAGTGAGATCTTCTTCCCCCAAGGTTCCCGAAGAATAAGAGACTTTTGAACTTGTGCGAAGTTTGCACTAGTTCTAACGAGCACTGGATTCAAACCTGGATTTTATTTTCCAGCTTTACCAAATATTTGAATTTTCCCTGCTTTAACTTCTTCATCTCTGAAATGGGGATATGCACTATGAAAATGCTACCTAGGGGAAATGTCTTGCAATTTAGAATGAATTCAATGGTTAAGAAGGAATTCTCATAGTCTTACCTAGACCTGACCCTGTTTTATACGTACATGACTGTGTGTCCTAGTCTGTCCATGCTACTATAACAGAACGGACCAAATGGCTTGAACAACAGACTCTTGATTTCTTACCGTTCTGGGGATCAGACTTCTGGAATGGAGGTGACAGCATGGTTGTTTTGTGGCAGGTGATATCTTCCTCGTGTGGTCTGAAGCAATAAAGGAAGCAAGCTCTTTCCATTTTTGTTTGTTTATTTTCTCTTGAAGGGATGCTAATCCTATCACGAGCACTTTGTTCTCACAACCTATTAACCTTTCTTTTTTATTATGATTTTTAATTGGATATTTTATTTATTTACATTTCAAATGTTATCCCCTTTCCCGGTTTCCCCTCTGCAAACCCACTATCCTATCCCCCTCCCCTGCTTTCTATGAGGGTGCTTCCCCCCCACTCACTCCCACCTCTCCACCCTATACTGGGGCATTGAACCTCCATAGGATGAAGGGCCTCCTCTCCCATTGATGCTAGATAAGGCTATCCTCTAATAACCTTTCAAATGTCCCACTCTCCAAATCACCACTATATTTGCATTTGACATATAATTATCTGGGAGTGAGCAAATCTAGAGCATATGCCACACATGTTTAAGAAGAAGAGTTAAGAGCTGACATGTATACAAGTTCAAATTTCTTATAGCCTGTGGAACCTCTGGGAAAGGAGTCTCATTCCTTCCCTAGGTCAGCCAGGACCCAAGCTCTTTAATAGAACTCAAATTTTGGTATTCATTTTGGCTGAACTGGACTATGGTGCTTGGCTGGAGGATGTGACAGGAGAGATGGCAGGTGTGAGAGTGTGCATGAAGCTCCTGCCACCCCTGGGAAAGCTGGAAGCTCTTAGGTGATTAGACTATGACATTTATCACGTATAACGCAGAGAACTGTGTGTTTCATTTGTGTGTGTGTGTGTGTGTATGTGTGTGTGTATACTTGTTTGTGTGTACAGAGACTAGAGATCGACAGTGGATGTCTTTCTTTATCATTCTCCATCTTGTTTCTCATGAAATAGTCTCTCACCTAACCCAGAGCTCACCAATCCACCTAATTCAGCTAGATTTGCTGGCCAATGAGCTCTAGGGGTCCTCCTGTCTCACCTCCTTAGCACTGAGTTTATAGGCACAAGTTACCAGCACTAGGTTTGTATGTAGCGCTGGGCTTAAACACAGCTCATTCAGCAAACACTTCAGTGACTGAACCACCTCCACCCCTGCTTTCTTCTGATTCCAAAGACACTCATGTCTACACATGAACATGATTATAATGACTCTGAGTGGTCTTTTCATCTGCAAAGTTTGACTATGTCCTTCCAGGAGAGGAGTTTTGTGTTTTAGGAAACTCGATGGCTTATAGCAACTTTTTCCTGAAAGATACTCGCATTCCATAGTTGTTCTTCTTACTCACTGGGACTTGGAGTATTAACCCCTAATCTCTTTGAACTGCAGATATGACATCTGTGTATGGGATCATTGCCTGCTTATCCCGATTGTGGTATGGGTAGAACAAGATAACACATGCAAAGCATATGTCACTATGCCTGGCCCCTCTTACTCACTTAATACAAACTCAACTTTCTATGGACTTAATAAATGGGGAGGCAGAGGAGGGAGTGACAGGCATATGGCAGGAATGATACACACAGCAGGAGTTCGGGGGAGAGGAAATCTCTTTTGAAGGTCTCTCCCTAAGAGTGCAACAGAGCTCCGTGCAGAAGTAAACCTAGAGAACAAAGTTCATCCTGCCAGACTGAGGACTACATGCTCCCATTCTGTCACACAAGGCAGGCTCTCAGGAGACCTATCTAAGACCTGTCACTGGGACTTTCCAAGTAAATACCTGAAGTCTTGATTTACAGTCCTGGGTCAGGAAAGGAACAGAGACACAGGGAACAGGAAACCCGTAACAGCCAACTTCTCTTTATCCTTTGTCTCTTTTGATGGTGTCAGCAAGAGCCATTGTATCAAACACCATCTATATACTAGGGGCTGCTGTGTTTATGTCTCCATGCAAGTTTTACACACCTCTAAAACTTTAGATGTCAAGATGCAGCTGTGAGCTTTTTATTCCTTCTTCTGTATTTAGCATAGCTATTCACCTTGATTAAAAACTCCGCTCCTGTTTTTCCATATCTATCTCACTTTATGCTTTGGTTCTTGTAATTAAGTTTTATATTTTATTGTTCAACCTTGTTTTTGAAAGGAAGCATGTGGATGAACAAAGATCTAGGGACTGTTCTGAGGTAAGAGAATAAGACAAGAGAAAATTCCTGGTCTCAAAGGATTTATTAAACAGTGTGGCAAGTGTGGCAAGTGTGGTAAATGACATATTGCCCTGAAGGCATTCATCTGTACATCTCCATTTGTGATGATTCTCAGTAGGTGACATTTTGAGCTTCTTATGGAATGATCAGGAAGAGGTTGCCATTGGCAGTTATGTGGCCGTATCCTTCCCAACCCATCTCCACCTGTTGGACAGGATCAGATAGGATCAGGAGCGGCCTTACTTCTATCTGCCCATCTAATTCCAGCAGAGCTGATGGAGGTGACATGGAGTAGAGCCTTGAAAGTGTCATGTCACTCTTTCTTTCTCTTGAAAAGAAAAATAGTATATGGCAGGGAGGGTTTTTTTTTTCTTTAGTATGGTTCTAGGATTGAAGAAGGGTCATGAAAAAGAGCAGCAGCTTAGGGGGTGGTGAGATGGCTCAGCGGGTAAAGAGCACTGACTGCTCTTCCCAAGGTCCTGAGTTCGGATCCCAGCAACCACATGGTAGCTCACAACCACCCAATGAGATCTGATGCCCTCTTCTGGTAGGTCTGAAGACAGCTATAGCATATTACACCGGAGCGAGCGGGGCCGTTCCTGAGTTCAGTTCCCAGCAACCACATGATGGAGTGTACTCATACACATAAAATAAAATAAATCTTAAAAAAAAAAAAGAGCAGCAGCTAATGTGAGGGTTAGTGCAGAGTAAATGGTTGTTGTTGTAAGTCACCAGGACTTGGGGGTGGTATATTGCTACATTGAAAAGAACTAAGCTGACTAATACAAATGTTGCTATCAGACAAGGAGAAACCTACAGTGTGTGGTGGTGGCAACATTCCAGTTTAGTCTTAAACATCAACAGAGCTTGCTAGTGATGCAGGCTGTTCTATCAACAACAGTGTATCAAACTGTGGGTACAATAAGTTGGAAGGTAGAGTAAATGTCTGTAAAAATGCTATGCATAGAAAAAAAATCCATGTAACAACCACCCCAAGACTCAGTGTTATAAAAACACATTTTATTATGTCTTCCCTGTGTGTTTGTGAACAAGTGAAAGGAGACTTGGCTATCTGGAGTCTCTCTTTTTTTTTTTTTCTTTTGGTTTTTGGAGACAGGGTTTCTCTGTATAGTCCTGACTGTCCTGGAACTCACTCTGTAGACCAGGCTGGCCTGGAACTCATGAATCTGCCTGCCTCTGCCTCCCAAGTGCTGGGATTAAAGGTGTGTGCCACCACTGCCCAGCAAATTTTATAGGGTCTTTTTTCTTTTTCTTTTTTCTTTCTTTCTTTTTTTTTTTTTTTTTTTTTTTTTTTTTTTTTTTTTTTTGAGACTCCGCTATCTAAACTTGGCTGGTCTTGGTGACAGCTATTTCTTGAGGTGGAATATATACCTTGTATATATTTCTAACACATTGTAATAGTTTTCTATTTCTATAACAAAATACCTGAGGCTTACTCCTTTGGAGACTAAAAGTTCAATATCAGAGTCCTCCACTTATTTGACCTCTTGTAAGGACTTCATGCCAGGTGGAAGCATAATGGGAATATGCCTATGAGTGATCACATGACAATATAGGGAGAGACAGACAGACAGACAGACAGACAGACAGACAGACAGACAGAGCAGGAAAGGACTAGCTCTGGGTGCCTTGAGATGTAGTCTTGTTATGAAACCCAAGCTGGATTTGAACGTGTGCTGAGTGGTCTCAGCCACCTGAATGCTTGATCACAAATATGTGGGACCACATCCATTTCAGTCTCGCTTAGTCAAAGCAAGCTACTAACTGGAGTCCACTGAGAAACTCAGTACTTCTTCTAGGGGCAGAAGCCCAGTGGCCTAACTCTCTTATATTAGATCCCACCTCTTGAAAGGTCCTGCCACCTTCCAACACTGCCATATTGAGGACCAAATTTCCAGCAATGAGCCTTTGGGAGACACAGTCAGACCATATTGAAGTCATAGCAATCACTGGGGTATAGCTCTTTGTTTGTTGTTTTGTTTAAACAATTCTAGTGTCTGATGAACTTGTTTCTTTGAATGAACTAGAGAGAGAGAACTTGGCCAATATAGTCATGTGTGTCATGTTAGAATCATGACCTGAATCTATCCTTAATAGATCCTGTCCCTGGGCAGCCACTGTGTCTCTTTATCTCAGTCTCTGAATCCTAAATTCAGTGGGAGAAAAAAAAAGAAGCCAACTTCAACATATCTATCTATATGTAATTGTGTGTATGTATATGTATACATACAATTTTAGAGAACCTAAGTATAGGTAGTGATTGATAATGACAGAGATACTCTTTAGGGTCTAGATCTCTTAATGTTCAGGGGAAGTGTGACAGTGACACTTTAGGACAGAGGAAGGTACAGCTCAGAGCACTATACTGATCTTCAGCCATTGGTGTGTCTCAGGTCAACTTGAGTGTATCTCTTCTCTTTTGTTACATTGCAGTGATGCGTGTGATTGTGGGCTGACACATGGGCACCAAAGTGTATGTGTGTGTGTGTGTGTAAGAGTATGAGGGAAAGATTTTGTGTGTGTGTGTGTGTGTAAGAGTATGAGGGAGAGATTGTGTGTGTGTGTGTGTGTGTGTGTGTGTGTGTGTACGTGCTTAAAAAGAGAACATTTTTGCTCAAGAGAATTTTTATTGGGTTTTGGTTTATCATCCTCCCTGGAGGCTAGTCTCCCAAGGGAAGGTTTAATTTCTAAACTATGATCTGAAAACTTCTTCTCAGATGACAGGGGTGGGAACTGTCTTGTTCTTCACTGGAATAAGGAAGCTGAGATCTAAAAGGGATGGTCGATATCCTGCAAAAGAATTTTCTCTGTGTTCTCTCTAGGTGTCTACTAACATGCTGGCATTTCACATTTGTACAGTGAGCTACAGAGTTAGAGATGAACCAGAGGGAAGGACTGGGGCACAGGTTCTGAGAAGGTGACAAATCCTAGGCAGGGGTCTTGGGCTTTGGGATAAATAGTAAATTTATCTAAAGATGACTTGTGCTAACTCAGATCTAGGCCACCAGAGCCTTGCCTGGGCTCCAGCAACTCAGAGAGTCTCTTTTTGGTTTTCCTTTGGTGTTCTAAGGAACCCAAACCCTTCAAGGTTGGGGTAGACCTAGTGTCTGTTCAAATGATCTTGAGCTGGCTCCCTAGGCCTGCACAGGAATTTTCTCTAGGTTCCTGTCTACAAGGTGTTCACCTTTACTACCCAATTCACTCTCGAGCCATGGTGGTGGCCAAAGGAGGTTTGTTTATAAGAATGTCAACAGACGTTGGCTGTCTGGGTTATGAGTTATCCACATTTATACACCTGAGACTCTCCTAGGGATGACTGAAACTCAGATATGGAGGGAAAGAGCTTGGCCAGGAGTGTACATTAGGTTTTTAACTCAGGCCCTGAAAGTCTCTGGGAGCCTTGTGTCTTAAGGCACAGGGGGTTCCCCTGTCACCCTTGTAGTATTGTTTGAGGGGCACTACCAAGCTCCATCTACCTGACTGAGAGTTATGCTTTAAGCAATCCTGTTCTTGAAATTACCCACAAGCCTCTTCTCAGCTGGTATAGTAAATGAAGCAGCAAGAGAAATTCCGTTACAATTTTAATGAAAGGTTCTTCCATCTGCCCATGGTCCTGTAAGAAAAACATGCCACATGTGGCCACCTTTTAGTGTGAAATGGACCCTTGGTTCCCACACAAGGCAATCATTTCCCCATGTAGAATGCCAGAAGGTTCTCTCCCTGGAAAGTTTCAGGGGAACTCATATCCTGCCTGTTTGCTTTTAATAAAGAAATGTTAAATATATTTAAATAACCTTTCTTTAACGGGCCTGGGATGTGGATTCTCAGGATTTTTTTGCTTCTTTAAACATCCTGAGGACTATAAACCTCCCCTGACTGGACTGGTTGCCATGTCAAGGGTGTACCCAAGTTGCTTGCATTTGGGGGTTCTCTCTGGTTTATGGGGCTGCAGCTGGGCTAGGAAGAAAATTCCAGGCCTCCCTCGTGGCACTTTTATTTTTACTCATTATCTGCAATTCCTGAAGCCTGAGCAGACGCTGCCTGCTTTCTTTTATGTTAATTTTCATTTGCCTGAAGAGACTCAAAGGGCTTACCACATGTCCCATCATCCAGGTAGGACCCTGATCTTCACTGTTATCAACCTTCTCCTCTAGGGCTCCACTCACAGGGTTGGGAGAGGAAAGGGCATCAGACATGGAATTAGATGACTGGGTTGCAAATTTGAGTCTCTTCATTTACAGAGACTGCCAAAAGTCAATTAGAAAAATACTCTCTGGGAGAAAAGCTAGGTGTCCTTTCCTTCCTCCAGAAAACACTGATCCAGGTGTATACACCAAAGGCATGACAGGGATCCTTATTTAAAGACGAATCACTTAGTAAGCTATCACTAAGTTAAGAGTATCTACCACTATGGAACATCTGATAGCTGTTTGCTAGTTTCTCTATAATCTCACCCACAATTGCCATTAGAAATGAATGCAGAGTCGCAGTAACGTTGAAGTACCATCCCAAGGCTGCTGTCCTGAGGACTTGCACTTGGGATCCTCTGGGGTGTGGCAAAGATGGAGCCTGGAACCTTGACCTCTGATCAACTGGATGGTCTTTCACATTCTTTCCCTTTGGGGATGAAGGCAAATGGATCACTCCTCTAACAGTGGAGACCATTGTACACCAGAGTCAATGAGTCAGGAGTTAAAATCAGAGCAATGTGAATACAAATCATAACCCGCAGAAAGGAAATTTTCCATCCCTACAAACTCCACGAACCACTGATTGGGAGTTACAGACACTGCTCTTCGCTCAGCAGAAATGTATTAAGACCATATGCAAAGATAAATAAATACTCTGGTCCAAGCAAGATGTGAAAACAAGAAGCAAAGGGCAAAGCAGCAGGGTCCCTTGTGACTGCTGGGTTTCCACCCAGACTAAAGAACACTCAGAACCCGGGAGGCTCAGGTCCTGGTCATCATTTCATTTGCTCATTTCTTCAACAAATATTTATTGAGCACATGCTGTGTGCTGGGAATTCAGAGGGAAGCAGTCCTGGCACTGTCCCTGCCTTCAAGTGTGCTGGGGGGATACCAACACTAACAGGATCAGCTGGAAACTCATCTTACTCAGTACAGTTGTGGGGATGTCGGCTCAGCAAGAGAGGTAGCTGATGGAGAGGGGAGGCTGTTCTACAAACAGCTGATTTTCCAAAGCAGCACTGGAGGCCTGCTTTCCAGCTCCCAGGTCCTCCTCTGTCATCTTCTGGGACCTTTCTGATGAAGCCAGGCTCACTTGGACAATCCAGACTAATCCTTCCATCTCAAGATCCTTAACTTAATCATAGCCACAAAAGTCCCCTTTGACATGCGAGGCAACAGTCACAGGTCTCAGAGATTGCTGTGTGGACTTCTCTCTAGGGGAGTCATTCTCTAGCTTCCAATACCAGGATGCTTAGAATAAACCCTGAAGAAGAATCAAAGAGAGATTTTTCATTTGAAAAGCCATGGTTTTTTTTCCTTCAAATAACTGGAGATCACATCTTATCTATAGACCAAGTTAAAAGTGGGTGAGAGGCTGGCTGGCCAGAAAGCAGGAGAAAGGCTGGAAAAAAAAACAAAAAACAAAAAACAAAAACCAAAAACAGGAGCCAGAGCCCAGAACTTAAGGCTGGAGTGAAATGTTTAAGATCTATAAGGCTGCTATACTCTAAGGGGCAAATAAAATGCTGGATGATTCAAGGAATCTGGGGATTGATTTGAAAATACATGGCTTCTGGCTCTGTACCTGTTTCCCTAGACCAGGCTTGCCTGTAACAATATCAGACTGTTACTGCTCTAAAGGCATGGTCCTCGCCTTAGGAAGGACCCAGAGTCCCTGTTCCTTTCCGGAGACCACGCCTGCTGTACTTCTTAGCTGTACTACCCATTCCCTCACGTGCATCTCTGCCCTGAACAGTCGAAATAGGTTTAATCACATTTTGTGTTTCTCCAGGAGAATTTTTTTCCAGTTCTGATTTTACCAGTTTGTTTTGCGGCAATATTTATTTTCCTCCCTTCTTACCTTTCTTGGCTATAAAATACCACTAATACCTCATCTGGTATGGGATGCTTAGTAGAAAACCCAAGGGGCCTATAACGGCAACTCAAGGGACAGTCGAGGCTTGACCACATGCTCTTGCTGGCCACTGGGCTGAGTAGACAGTCGCTCTTGGCAGTGACTCACAGACCCTGACCCCAAGTCTTTCCCGTGAGGTGAGGTCACCCTTCCTCCTGTTCTACCACCCGCAGAGAACTCAAGTGCCCTCCAGTTCCACTCAGAATACCTTCCAGAGAGGTCAGGGCTGGGGAGGGCTGGGATTGAGATAGAGGATTTGGTGAAGAGGCTGGGTCTCTTCCAGAAGTCTCTCTAAGCTAGACAAGGACATTGTATTACAAGAATAGTCGGAGGCTTTGTGAGCTCAAGATTGGCCATAAGGCATTTTGGGAATGGGTCTAATTTCTCTTTTCTTTTCTTTTCTTTTCCTTTCTTTTCTTTTCTTTTCTTTTCTTTTCTTTTCTTTTCTTTCCTTTTCTTTTCTTCCCTAAAAGCCATCTCTGTCCTTTCTTTCTGTTGGGGGCTTCCAGATGTTATTATTAGTTTATTTATGCTTTGGGGGTCGGGCAGGAAAAAACAGGACTTCAGTGATGATGAGTGATTCTTAGAGGCTGGGAAGGGGAAGTTGGTTTTGATTAGAGCTGTGGTCCTCATGTACTAAAATATGTCAATGAATCCCAGTAGTCAGTACACATAGCACATATTAATCACAAACAAAATTTTCAAAATGGGAAGTCAGAGCAGGCCCCAAGGTTCTCTGAGAGTTTCTGATCAGTAGAGCCTGAGCTTAGGTCTTTGCCAAGTAGAGGTTCTTTCCTTAGGTATTCTTGTACACAGGATGCAGGCCCTCCCATTCTCCTTACCTGTAAGAGGCAGGCAGCATAGTTTCATTTCACAAGAAAATGTGTAACGCAATAATCAGAAAGTACCTTAAAGATGACTGGCTTCCAATGAGCTTTTATTAAAATTTCACAAAGAACTGTTGTTGACGGTGAATTTCTCAATGTTATTGCCTTCCATTCTGGTTCAGCTGTGTTAAGAGAGTCAATAAAACTTATACAATGTCTGTTTTATTTATCTTTTCTTCCCAACTTCCCTCTACCAATAAAGTTCTACCAGTTTATCTTGTTACTTGGTGAACTATCCTACAAATAACATTTTTCTCAAGGTTAGCTTTTTTGGAAGCTTCTTATGTCAGTCCAGATCTCTGTCACTTACTGTCCCTAAGTGACCATCTGGCTGCTGAAGGGATATTTTATGTAGGTTGTGATGCTCTAGGGAAGCTGGAGAGCATTGAAATTTTTATAGTTTTGAGTTCTTCAGAGCCTTCCACATGTTTCTTAAATACTCCCCTCAGAATATGCACTCATAAACCATGTTGAGAAGCTCCACCTAAAATCCCAGGATCATACAATTCCCTCCTCTTCACTCGACAAGCCGTGAGGATTAGTCACAAAAACATTGCCTTGCCCCCAAATAACCAAGCTGATTAGAGACAGACAGTGTCTCAGATTTCCAGAAGCTCTCTTCACAACCTTTATTCTCTTTCATGCCTCACCCCCAAGTCCCCCTTTCCATTTCCCTCAGGGAGTCTGAATCGTCATTTACAAGACTCATACCGGGAGGAAAGAAAAGAAGTACCAAGAAGATTCTCATTGCTCAGTGCAGCCCCTGACGACAGATCCCCCTGCTTCCCCTCTTCACAGCCCGTAAACTGCTGTGTAAAATTTAAAAAGCGTGAATTTACAGAGCCCAGGAGGAGCCAAGAGGCAAAGACTCATCTCCACCAGCGGCCCAGCATACCGATGAAGCTGGAATATGAGGTCTTGCCAATTTCTGACCAATAAAATATCTCCTGTGCCTTTCCAGATCTTTCTCTTTCCCACACAACAAGAAATGGAGACTCAATGAAGGGTTTAAGTTAACAAGGAGTAACAAAGCAAAATACCCAGCATGCCTTGAGCTCTTGGGAGCACAGCTGGGTCACAGTATCCTGTCTTCTGGGATTATTATTCGTCCATGGATCCCTTCATCATTTCGCCCGCTTCAGTATCTCCCTAATTTCTATTTTGGGGAAGCTTAATTACTAAGTGAAGATTGTTGTCCAAATGGTTCTAGCTTCCAAAATGGTCCATAGAAATCTGGGTTCCTGGCTGAGTCCGCGGGGGGCGGGGGCGGGAAGGGGGAGAAGACAAGTGGCAGATTTAACTGGCCTGTCTGAGCTGTGCAGCTTTGAGACTTTGACAGGCTGCCTTAGCCTCTCAGAGCTTCAGCTTTCCTATCCCTAAAAGGAAGAGAATCGGTCTGGTAGGGATCTTGAGATCTCTTAGTCTGATATTTGCTAGTTCTTAAGCAAGTCAGGGGCCCAGTGGATGGGGGTGAGACTGCCAGGGAAAAAGCCACTGGAAAACAGGCAGAAGCTGCTGAGCCTGTTGAGTGGCTTGTGCTTTGTAGACCCTATGCCTCCTGTCTGTTTATCTAGCTGTGGTCAAGCAACATCAAGTTAACTGATTTTCTTTTGGTTGAGGTGGGGAGGGAGGGAGGCAAAGAGGGTGGAGGAGAAAGAGAGAGAGAGAGAGAGAGAGAGAGAGAGAGAGAG
>NW_022196896.1:99421724-99430385 GCF_008632895.1 Mastomys coucha | reverse complement strand
GAGAGAGAGAGAGAGAGAATAAGAATGAGCTGGCACAGAGTTAGGTAAGAAGCATATCATGAAATTATCAATGACTAAGGTCAAAAGAATTATGATATTTCTTGGTAACTTGTTTGAGGATAAATGTATCTTAGAATTTATCTCTTCTATAACTTAAGAAGGCAGCCAGATATTGTTCTCAGACAAACTGAGATGGAGGCAAGGATTTTGCTTTATCACCAATCATTTTGTGACAAAGTGTATGTATGGGACCACCTTAGTATGTAATACTGTAACAAAATTACTTATCTGTAATACTGTAACAAAATATGGCTGGTAATCTATAAAGAATAGCATTTTGTGACTCCTAATGATATTCTGCTAGACCTGTGGAATTAGTGTCTTTATTCAGCCACCATCAGAGAGGTTTCCTCCTGCAGCAGATGGAAACAAAGACAGAGACCCCCACAAGATAGTATATAAAGACAGACTGACAGACCGACAGACAGCTTTTTTTTTTTCCCCGAAACAAGGTTTCTCTGCATAGCCCTGGCTGTCCTGGAACTCACTCTGTAGACCAGGCTGGCCTTGAACTCAGAAATCCGCCTGCCTCTGCCTCCCAAGTGCTGGGATTAAAGGCGTGCGCCGCCACTGCCCAAAGGACAGACAGCTTGAACATGCAGCTCTAAACAAGATGTCTCCATCAAATTCCTTGGTGGGGTTCAGGGAACCCTTCAGAAGAGTTTGCAGAGGGGATTGGGGATAGAAAGAAGAGAGGACATCGGAGAACAAGACCCTTTAATACAACTGAGCAAATCTAACACAGACTCACAGAGACTTAAGCAGCAAGCACAGCACATGCGCAGGTCTGCACCAGGTCCTCTGAATATATACCATAGCTGTCAGTTTAGTACTCTTACCGGACTCCTGAATATGTAGATAAATGGGTCTCTGATTCTTGGGCAGTCTTTTGAGGTTGTTTTATTTTTCTGTTGGCTTGGCTTGTCTGAATTCGATGTGATGTTTGTTTGTTTTATCTTTATCTCATTATATTTTATTTTGCTATGTTAAAGAAGAGTTAGTTAGGTTAGAGTTAGAGTTAGGTTAGGTCTGCAGTTAGGTTAGAGGAAAACAATAAGAATAAGAATACAATTTTACCTCTGGCAGTGCTGGAGGCTGGAAAGTGTCTGTAGATCAGAGGCCAGCAGTTTGGTTGTCTGGGAAGGCTTTCTTCTTTCAGTAGTGTAGGAAAGGATAGGATCGATTAGGCCAAGATAGGTCTTTGTTGATGCTGCCTTAGTCCTATATCCTCCAGAGGGAACAAACACTGTGTTCTTGAATGGCAGGAAGGCAAGTGGGAGGAGCACTGCATGAAGCTTCTTTTGTAAGTGTGCTATTAAAAGGGGAATACAAATGTCTTGCTGCTTGAGTGATACATTTTTCTACAGACTGCAGATGAATTTCTTCGCGATAACCTAGGCTAGACAAAGTTAGATACAGGATTGTGTTAGAGCCACTGGAGAGAAAGCTTTCCTTCGCTCAGATGCAAGTAAAGAGCAGGCTGAGCAAAAGGGCTTTAAAGCTAAACCTCATCCAGCCCAATGTAGGATAGGGTAGGGTAGGGGGTAAGGCAGGGTCAGGTAGGGTAGGGTATGGTAGGGTAGAGTAGGGAAGGGTAGGGTAGGGAAGGGTATGGACGGATAGAGTAGGATAGTATAGGTAGGGTGGGGTAGGGTAGGTTTGGGTAGGCTTCGCTAGGGTAGGACAGAGTAGAATAGGATAGGATAAGACTGTCTTCACATGGACTCAGCAAAGACATGGAAGGTCATGGCAACCTCTAGACACATATAACCTCCAGGTCCCTGGGGCAGAAAAAGGAGATCTGAATTCTAAGTGTGGTGGATTCCTCTGTTAAACTGGACATTTTCTGGTGTCCAGAAAGCAGATACAGTTTATCTGAGATCAGGTAACTTCTTGGTAGGTACTCCTAGCCGCACTCGCTCCCCATCTGCCAGTAGCTATTGGATGTGCCATGCTCTGGCCCAGAGGCTGCAATTTTTAGGCTCCTGGTAATGGGCTTACTTCTTTGCCTGACAGGCTGTGATAACCCGATTCCTACCGAGCGCACAGAATCAGCAAAGCTGTACATTCCTTTCTCTCCAAGCCTTGCTTCCCATTCCTAAGGTAGGGGATGGGGAGACAAAAGCACAGATGATGGATGGTTTTGATTTGTAACCCAGATGAACGGTCATGGGTTTTAGATGAGGACTTTTCAACTACCCTATAAATATGCCCCAAATCATCTGAGATGCTCCTTCCAGGCCTGCTTTGTCAACAAGGAAATCTAGGGGGTAGAGCTTGCCAGGAAGTTGGGGGGTGGGTCTCAGGGTAAGGGAGATAGACTCCAAGGAGATGTGTGAATCTGAGCCTTGGAGAAAACATTCAGCAAGAATAAACCATCGAGTTGTCTGGCAGGCGAAAGATGATCTATAAATAATACTCATTTACTTCTTGATCAGCCCTGAGTTTTGTGGTCCTGTGCTTTATCTCCAAGTTTCTCCCCATGGTTATATATCATCCACCCAAAATGGCTCCCAATCTGTACACCTGGGACTGTGGGGTAGGTCTGTGAAAGGTGGTACCAATTTAGTTTTTTTGAGTCAGGGCTGGAGGAGGTCAGCTGTGATTTTTGAGAGTTCAGGTCAAGCCCTCCAACTGGCAGGGAACAGTCACATCTTCCAGGACTACCAGCCAAGGGCATGCTCTTCTGAAAGTCACCGAACTGAAGATAAACACAGAGCCTGTAATAGCTTTTGCTCTTGCTCTCGCTTATTACACGTTCCACACTTGAGATTCCTGCGTTCCACTCCTGATTCTTCTGGATCTTTCAGAACAAACATTGAAGGAGTTGGTGTGTGTGTGTGTGTGTGTGTGTGTGTCAGGGGTTAATTGCCGTCTTTCATTGGCTCTTTCCATCCATTCTAAGTGACTCACTTGCACTGTGTGATTAATGTTAATCAGGACACTGTGACAGCGGAAGACATCGACTGCAAGGCACTTCGGTGCCAAAGACTGGTGAGGCAAACCAGTTGCTTCTTCTGGGCTGTGGTGGGGGAAATTTGGTTGTTTTAAAAATAGCATCTTGCAAAAGGAGAGCTGCCAGCATCTGTGGGGTTGCACAGCAGGGCAGAGGTTGTGTAACGCCTGTGCTACTCATTGAGTGTGAGTAGGCACTTTTAATAGCTTTAGCTGGAAGGTGATACAAGCCGCTAGGCTCCAAAGATCAACCCCACCTTCTCCCGGGGACACTGAGGATAAATAGTTCCTCAGGATTACACTGGCGGTTTTGTCCACAGCACTCAGAGCTTCCTCACAGGCATCCGTAGCAATTAGCCTCCTATTCCAACAGGTGCACTTAATCATCTCTCATCCTTTCCCATCCCTGATTTTGTTTTTCTCTGTCAGGATAACACTTTCCAACAAGCCTCAGGCTACACCTGCTACCCTATAAAAGACTGTACCCATTGCAGGTGTGTTCCATGAGTTCTGGGGTGACTAGAAGGAACTGCCTTGCCAAGTTATGGATGTGGTCTTACCTTTTGATTTGAAGTTAATTGACGAAGTTCTTACTAGCAGGTGGTATAGGACTATTCTCTCGAGGCCCTAGAGCTCAAGAGATCCTGTCTACAGTACACAGTACCACCTTCAAAGTGCAAGCCTGAGAGGGAACTTAGTGTCTCGTTTGCCTGATTGAGTCAGTATTGTCCCAGTCCCTTTCATGTATATCCTTGTTAAAAACTGGCCTTATGCAGATTGATAGATGCCCACCACTGTGGTCATGCCTTTGCTGGTCTGGATATAAGCACAGGTCTCCAGGGATATATGGATAACAGAGGTGGTAGGGTGATGGTTAAAGGCACTTTCTTGCCTTTCAAGTGAGTTTCCTCTTTGCAGACTGGTTGACACCAGCTGGTTCCTGAATCCTTCTCTTATAACAAGGGTGCCAATCCCAGCCTGCTCTTTGGTCTGATTTGGATTTGCCTTTCTCCTATCTGCATATTATCCTTGGGGTCATCAGCTTCATTACATCCATTTATTTGCCTCATTCTCTGCTCCCCAGTACCCAGCTGCCATCTTCCCCAGTTTACCAGGCTGTCCTAATTTTGTTCTGTATCGTGAACCGTTGTTCACACTACTCTACATGAACGAAAAAGAAACTACCTGTGACTGAACTGTGTCCCACTGTGTCCACTGACCCTTGAGTGAATTGGAGTCATTATTTTGAAGAACTGTAGTGACAACAGAAGAACAAACTCCCTCCCATTCACCTGCCCCGTGTGTGTCATTTTAGGGCCACCAAGTTCTTACTGACACATTTTGTAAAGCCTATTGTCCTTCATTCTTCCTCTGGGGTTTATTGGGCACCCACACTACTTCAGGGACTCATCTGAAACACTGAAGTATAGAGATGGTGATAGAGAATCTACATATAATAATAAGGTAGCCTAGTCAGGAGAAGCAAGAAGCACGTAGACACAACTGTGATTAAAAAGTAGAGTTGAGTGTCTTAGAAAAGCCAGGTATAAAAAACAATAACAACAACAAAACCAGATAACAGCCAAATCCAAAAAACTCACAAACAACAAACAAACCAACAAAAATCATGTTGGTTTCTTATTAAGTGGGAAGAAACTCAGTAGATGGGAGACTAGGAGAAAGAGTTCAAGGAGGAAAAGAAGAACAAATGTTAGGGAGTGTTTACTGAGCTGGACACCCTCTGATAGCTCTGAAATCCCCCCCCCGTGTGTGTGTGTGTCAGAGAAAGAGAGAGAGAGAGAGAGAGAGAGAGAGAGAGAGAGAGAGAGAGAGAGAGAGAGAGAGAGAATGTGTGTGTACAGAGTTCCACTTGCTGAGCACTGTGCATATTCCATTGAGTATAATATCTCAGTAGCAACAGGATGTGTGAAGACAAAGGATGAAAGATTTAAAGCCTGGGCAGGAAGTGAGAACTGGCCAGATGTCCTCCTGTGACATGGACTATGGCAGAACCAGAGCAGATAAGGGCAAAGGGGTCCATGGAGCACCTGAGACCAAAGGATCTGAAGTGACAGACAGTGAGAAGGTGATTCTGAAGGACAGGCACAGTGCCACAGATTGTGTTGTGGAGGTCTGAAAAGAGCCCTTGTTCTTTTAAGTGGAGCTGGCACAGGAGGCTGGAGGAGAAATCGTGGAAATGATAGAGGGAGATGGTGCAGAATAGGGAGGTAGAGCCCTGAACAGGGTAGGGAGGACATCCCTGGAAAGAGGGCAGCATCACGATTGATTGCAGAAATACAAGGCAGCAGTAAGGGTGAATAACAAAGAATTCAGGCTCAGTCCGACCAGAGAATTCAGAATGTAAAGAAGCTCAAGGATGAGGCTGAAGATGTAGCTGGGACCAGCTGCAGAGTCCAGTGAAGTTGGTGTTAGAATTTCCAGACAGTGTGTGTGTGTGGGCGGGGGGGGGAGGGGAGGAGTTGTTTGTGATGCTGCGACAAAAGTTTCCATCAAAGAATTGCAGTCCTCTTGGTCCATGAATTCTGTTCTGTGTAGTCAGGGACTTGCATACAGAATAGCATTTTGGATAAGGAGATTTTTTTATGAAATGGAGCTTTGAATTCTAGAGTCCTGTATTAGTTGTGCATCTCATTGCTGTGGCAGAATATCTGACCAAAGCAAGTTAAGGAGAGAAAGGTTTAGTTTGGCTCACAGTTTGAGGGTACATTCCATCACGGTGAGAAAGTTAAGTGATACTGGCAGGGGCTTGAAGCAGCTGGTCACATTGCACCTGCAAGCAGAACAAAAAGGGGTGCTTGTGTTTGGCCTGTTTTCTTCCTTTATTTAGTCCAGACCCTAGCTCATGGAATGATGACACCTCCAGTTAAGGTGGATCTTCTCACCTTAGTTAACCTAGCCTAGAGAATCTCTCACAGACCTGCTCCGAGGCTAACGTATGGTAGACGATTTTCTATCCTGTCCAGTTGACAGTATTAATCATCATAGATCTATGAATCATACCTCAAGGCTCTGTGTGTTGTCCTTCCTGCTTTTTAGATGGATAGATGGCGGCTTGTAAGGCTTAACTGTTAATATGCCTACTTTTATTAGTTCCTGTATTTATAGTTTAGGAAATAGATCTGAGATAGGCTCAGACTGTAACAGGTGCTCAGATCATGTGTCCAGGATTCTGCCCACTCCTCCTCTGCATCCCTCTACACTCCTGATCTGGCTTCTGACAGGTGGCTCTTTGGTGGCAACAAAATTCATCATTGATGGGCTCTAATCTTCTACACAAGCAGTTTACATAGCAATTCTCAAAATGGATGATACATGGGCAACAGAGTATTCCATTAAATTAAAAAGACAAATAAAAAGTAGGAGATTTGAAATGATCTGGAAAGACTTGGACAACCAAATAGCTGTCCATTTGTAGAGTCAGAAATGTAGACTCTACTAAAATCGGTGGGCTGTTTGGTCCTAACTACCTCTTAGGGTTGGTTGTCGGGGGCACGTGGCTGGAAGGCAGCCATTGCTCTTTGTTTTTCTGTTTGTTTGTTTTTAAAGTCCCTAGGACAATACAGCTTAGATCAAGAGCTGAGCTCATAGGAATATGACTTTTCAAAATCAGAGTTCACAGCTCTGTGCCACATACATGGTGGCCTTTCAACCTGGCTTGGCTCTTCTCCTGCTAGAGAACCCAGTTAGAGAGGTTTCCCTTTGTATATTTCAACATGCCCAGAGCATGCTTGGAATTCTTGTGAATTGTTCTTCTACCTTTAGTGATCAGGTTGTGGGATGGGATCTTAATTGTCAGGATGCTGACAAGGAGCCAAAGTCTCTGTATAAAAGGAATAGGAACCAACCAACCAACCAACAAACCAACCCCCCGCCCCAAGAACGAAGGATACACTTCAGTGTGTGAAGCTCTGCTTTCTCTCTTTCCCTTCTCTACTTGAATTAATCTGAAGTCAAAACTGGATCTCAGAGCAGAACTGGTTGCCACATCATTTAGACATGTTTGCAAAACATTCCGAAAATAATTCAATAAGAATGGGTTTTTCTTGGAATTTATCACTGCCTGGCAGATGGGAGCCCAAACACAACAACTTTGTGCTAAAAAGGCAAGAGACCCAGCAAATGGGAATGACAGTGGCAGACAGCAAGGAAACCCAAGAAGCCAGTCGACTTTCATTATCCGTGATGGTGTGGAGCAGAAATAGCAAACACCGGGTGTGAGAGGCACAAACATGGCCCGTGTCTTAGACTCTCTGTTTTCTCTAAGGAAAAAGCTGACAGGACGAGGGGGCCTGAGGACAGTGTCCTAGGTCTCAGAGGAAATCAGCCTGGCTGTATTTTCCTTCTCTCCAGTGGAAGCATTTTCGTCACTGGTTTTAATGGAGAAGATTCACAGTTTCAGAATAGAATAGACTAACACAAAATACAAGGGCAAAAGTGAGTGACTGGGCAACAGAGAGCAGGATCCAAGGCCAGGAACGAGGGCAGGCCATCACTAGTCAGTGGCCTGGGACAAGGCTAGAGTCATTTTGGTTTGTTCTTTTACCTTCAGTGATGGGAGGAATAACTCTGACCACCATGATGATGATGATGATGATGATGATGATGATGATGATGATGATTATGAGGATGTATGTGTGTGTATGTGTGTGTGTGTGTGTGTGTGTGTGTCTGTGTGTGTGGTTTTCCAGCCACATAGTGACTGATTGAAGGCTCTTCAGTGGACATTGACTTCTTCAGATCCCACTGTCATTGAGATACAAAATGAACGTTCTTGTCAGGGACAGAATTATGTACTTAGGTTCCCTGACCTGTGACTTGGTATGTGATCTTTTGGATCTTCCCCACTTTGGACCACAATGGCCATAGACATTGTAGAGTAAGGTGGATGTTTAATGTGCTCAAACCATTCTTCTCCTCCCGTTTCAGTTCACCTCCTCCCTTCTCTCCTACTGGTCCATTCTCACACACTTCTGTCCATCACCCTGGTCATGTATACACATCTATGCCTGTCCACTCCTCTTGCAAGTGGATGCCCCTAAAACTACCTTCAGTTTAGACTTTTCTTTTGACTGTTACTGTAAACCCACCCACTCACATATCTGGCAGTCCCACCCCAGTGGTCTCCCCATTTGGGATGGGACTGCTTTATTTCCTCTTCACCATCAAAACGTCTATTCAATTCCCGTTGCTGCAACACAGTGTCATAGTTTGACTGGTGTTGACAATAGGCATTTATTTCTCACAATTCTAGATGCTGGACGGTCGGGTTTAAAGTGTTTGTAGATTTGAGATCCTTTTCTGCACAAAGTCCTCTTTCTCTATACAGCCTTGCTTAGAAGCGCAAGCTCTGCCTATGTAGGTACACTTCTTTCTAGAGAGGCTCTAATTGTCCCACAGGGTATAACTCTAATGATCTCACATAACCAATTACATTCCGAAACCTCTATTTCCTAATACCTTCATGGTGTGAGTTAAGACATGGGAATTTTGGAGAATCACAAATATTTAGTCCATTACACACAGTGAGTTTCTCCATTTACACTGGGCACTAAAGCTTGGTTCCCAAGATTTACCACATCTCCATCTTTTTCACTTCCTCTTCTCCTCCCTCTTCCCCTCTTGCTT
>NW_022196896.1:99420448-99421714 GCF_008632895.1 Mastomys coucha | reverse complement strand
GTCTCTAAATCTTCTTGAGCATGTCTGCTTTTCTGTATATTCCTCGCTGTCTTCCTGGGCCATGCTCGGTCATCGCTATCAAGTTGTTTTCCTTGCTTGTAGGTTTTGTCCTTTCAATTCTTTCTCCACACAGAAGCCACAATAGACTTAACAAAGTCTTCTGTGGCACAGCCTTCACCAACTCCCCCCTTAACCCTATTATGAACTCTGAATTCTTTAGTGTAATTGACAAACCTGTTCTGTCCACTTTCTTCTCTCACTTCTGCCTGAGACACTACAGAAAACATGGCCTGTGGTCTCTGCTCCAGAGAGCTGGGTCTCCATGACAAATTGTCACTCCTGGGAAAATTCGGCCCATTCATGCTTCACTTCTCACCCTTAGCCTTAATTTCCTATGGGAAATCTACCTAGGTTCCATGTTCCAAAAGGAGAACTAGGTCTGGGCTGGTTTCCAGAGCAGACCTTGGGCACAAGCTCTGCAGCCAGTCCCACAAGACACAGAGGAAGCTTCACTCCCAGGCTCTCTGACACACCTAGAATCAGAGGTGAGGAGGAGCCAACATCTGTCCTAACACTGGGAGTAACTGGGACCAGCGGGATCAAGCACACAGGAACTCCACCAGCCCTGTGACTTGGGTTCCTTCCGGTCTGTCTGGGTTGGTGTCCTGAGCAGACCTTGGGCGCAAGCTCCGCAGCCAGTCCCACAACACACAGAAGAAGCCCCACTCCCAGGTGATCTAACAAGCCCAGAATCACAGGATCCCAGAATCACAGGATCCCAGAGACAGCTTGACTCTAAGGAGTTCTGATACAACCAGGATCACAGGAAGGACAGGCTCCAGTCAGATTTAGCAAGGGCAGGTAGCACTAGAGATAACCAGATGGTGGAGGGCAAGCATAAGAAAATAAACAACACAAACCAAGGTCACTTGCCATCATCAGAACCCAATTCTCCCACCATAGCAAGTCCCGGACACACCATTACACTGGAAAAGCAAGATTCAGATATAAAATCACTTCTCATGGTGGTGATACAGGACTTTAAGAAAGACATAAATAGAACTCTCAAAGAAATACAAGAGGTAAACAGCTAGAAGCCCTTCAAGAGGAAACACAAAAATCCCTTAAAGAACTACAGGAAAACACAATCAAACAGGTGAAGAAAATGAGCAAAACCATCTAGAACTTCCTAGATCTAGGAAATAGAAACAATAAAGAAAACAGAAAGAGAGACAATCCTGGCCATACAAAACCTAGGAAAGAAAT
>NW_022196896.1:99354585-99419862 GCF_008632895.1 Mastomys coucha | reverse complement strand
ATAGATGGAGAAAACAAGATATTCCATGACAAAACAAAATTTACACAATATCTTTCCACAAATCCAAAAGGAGAACTCATAGTCCCTTTCCCTTATGCCACCAGTTTCCAGAAAAGAAGTAGGCTTATCTGATTGGAAAGAAAACAAAACAGTCTGAGGACCATCTTTTACCTCAGTGGACCATTGGTAAGGAAAAACAGGACCAGTGAGGCAGGGAGGAAGAAAGGGTATGGAAGAAAGAGAAGCAGAGAGAAAGGAGGGGCCAGGGAAGGAGGGGCAGGACTCTAGATTTAAGGCAGTCCCTTGGTGGGAAGGGTTATGGCAACCCAGGCCATGGAGGTCTCTGCAGGGTGTTACCTGCTTGGCCTGGTGGGAGTAGTTCAGTGGGTTCTATGCAGGTTCTCTCTGCTTCACCAGGAATGGCACCAACATTGGCATGTCCTCCTCAGGGAGGAGGGCAGCCCCTCTCAGATAATAGACTATTTCAGAACCTCCAGAATTCAGGAGTAACTTAATACACATAACACATGTTTCTCAAATATTGTTGCTGAAGGCCAGCCAATACTCTAGCACACACTCTATATAACTCTTGACCTAAGTTTAAGGCAGTGTACTTCAAAGATGTAACATCTTGCTATAGCTGAAAGCTCTAACTTTGATTCTGAGACAGTACTGGTGGCTAGAAAAATTCCTCATCCCAGTGGCCTTTCCTAGAACAAGGGTCCTTTGCCTGAGGAGTCTTATCTGTTTGGTGCAGTTAGAAGCACCATCCAGTTCTGTAGGCTCATGTGCCCCCATACTTTTAGCATATCTTCCTCAGGCCTGGTAGTTTGTTGCATACTCATCTCTTTGAGGATAGGTCCCCTATATGACCTTCACAATGGTGTATTTCTAATGTCTGTAACAAATTATGGGCTTAGTAAATCCTAGTTGGAGAAATCCTTACAGGTAAATTACTCTGGGGGGAGGAAGGGATCTCTACTTGTTTCTCCATTGAGTCTGTCTTCTTTCTTTATTTAAAAAAAAATAGAATATAGATTAGTTTTCAAGGAAGCCTGGAGATCTCTGGGCTAATATAAATGATAGAATGAAGATTGTCACTTTTACCAACTGCACCCAGGAGGGATGAAAACAAAGGGAGCAGTCCCTAAAACAAGGATTTCCTTATATATGGGGCCAGAGAAGCCAGAAGCAAGTCTGTACTCACTCCATCAGTTTCTCCCCTGTGACCTCAGGTGTCACCTCCAATTAAGCTGATGGAATATGTGCCAAATGTAAATTGTCCATGTCCTTGGGGTCCCGGTAGTCCTGATGAACAGCTTCCATTGTGAAGTGCCCTCTTGGCATTTCCTGTTTGGAATATAAATCTTGCCTCCTCTCCCCCTGCCATTACCCAACTCACTCCAACTCTTGCCCTCCCTGGTGCTCCACAAACCACTAGGATGACATTCAATCAATCATCCCAACTGGAATAGCAGAGAAACACCTCATCTACAACCAGCTCACTCCTCATCCACCACCATGTCACCACGCATCCACCCCCACTTCACCTCGTATCCTCAACCACCTCACTATGCATACATGACCACCTTACCATTCAGCTACCACCACATACAACCACCTTCCCACCCATCCACAACCACCTCACCAACTCAGGCACAACCACCTCACCACCCATGTATACTACCTTCCCATTCATTGACAACCACTTAACCATTCCTTTGGGCCAAAGTACATCAAAGGGAAGGTTCTAGGGTGCTTTTGAAGATTTCAGCTTAGGAACCATATGCCATCTAGGAAATTTCTAAGTACCTCAGTACCCTCTGTAGGCAAGACAGAGGACCACACTTGCATTGCGCAAAACCATGTATACACTGGCACTCTCATGTGACATCCCCAAGAGAGATCATGGCATATTCACCATGTGGAAGCTTTCCTTTAAAAGATTAGTGCATGACTCCCACTCCACCCTACATGAGGAGGATCCCTTCACCTCCAATTTTAACACCATCCTTTTTGGCTCCCCATTTTCAATGCTGTTCGGCCTTGAGGTCATTCTTAGACATCATGGATAAAATATTCTTTTTTCAACTTTTCTTGAAACTGCTCACTGTCTTCTTGAAGTTCAGCTCCACCTTCCTTGCTTAGTAGCTGACCATTTATTCTCATCTTCCCTCTGTTTCCTTACTTGGCTCTTGTGCAAGGAGTGGTGGACATTAGCATAACAGTGTATCAGATTATCCTAGAAGAGGCAGGCCCAAAGAAATGGTCCTAATCATTGTAGGGACAGGCAATGCAGTACATAGAAACAGAGGCGTAGGGGAAGAGATAATAAATCAAGGGGTTGGAAAAATGAAGACACCTTCAGTGAAGCCTTAGGGCTCTGAGACTATTGATTTGTCTTCTCACAGTTGATGGATACCCTGATTGCAGATAGAGGGATTGCAGACTGATAGGAGATTGCTCCTCACATTGTCAGCTTTGGGCAACCATCACAGACTAAACTATATCTTGGTACAACCAAAATCCCCTCCCCACCTTTAAAAATTTGACCTATAAATTAATAGACAATCTATATTTCTTAAAGACATAAAGTCATTTTTGTTTTAGTGCAACAATAAATCCAGAAATAAGCTCACTAAGGTCAGAACAAGATCTCTGAGTTTCCTCAGGAACACAGGCACCTTTCCTTTCTCCGTGCTTTTGTTTGCAGCCGTGGCCTACACAATCCAGCCATGGGATGGCACTGACATCTTTGAGGTCCATGTCTGTGCTCTAGGCTGGAGAAAGCTGAGAACCAAAGGTTTTTATTTGAGGCTTTTATTCTGGGTTTAGGCATTCAGGCCATGATGTCATCCAGACTTACATATGTGAGTGATTCAGGCTAGAGAATCAAGTACCTCAAATTCAGGAATGCTTGTAAGTTAGTTATGAATGATTTTCAGGTGATCCAAAACTGCTCCAGCTTCTCCATCCTCTGGCCCTCCTCCATTAAGGTGTTTGAAAATTGTATTACATATTGAAAGTTCAAAGGCTCTTGAAAATATGCATGTAATTACATAGGTGTGTGTGTGTGTGTGTGTGTGTGTGTGTGTGTGTGTATGTGTGTGTGTATGTGTGTATGTGTGTGTGTGTGTGTATGTGTGTGTGTATGTGTGTATGTGTGTATGTGTGTGTGTGTGTGTGTTTATATACCTTCCCTAGGGCTAGAGATTATTAATCTGGGAGTCCTTTGATATGTGTTGTGATAATTGCATTCTTAGGAACTTCTAAGCTTTAGTATTTGAGACACTTAAGAAATTAACTCCAAGCCGGGGGGTGGTGGTGGCGCACGCCTTTAATCCCAGCACTTGGGAGGCAGAGGCAGGCGGATTTTTGAGTTCGAGGCCAGCCTGGTCTACAGAGTGAGTTCCAGGACAGCCAGGGCTACACAGAGAAACCCTGTCTTGAAAAACAAAAATGAAAAACAAACAAACAAACAAAAAAAGAAATTAACTCCAGCATTTTAAACTTTTTATGAACTTTACTATTAAACAACCTTGTAAAGAAATACAAACATCACACACCAAAATTAACCAGCCCCCAAGTCTATACAACTTGAGTAACTGACATCGAGTTAGAATTACCATTCAACGCAAAAACTGTGACATTTCACAGTAAATTTTACACTTTCAGGACTGATTATATTTATACTTTATGTAAGTTCGCATACCAAGACTACAACAAAAATCCACAACAGAATTAGAACCCAGGCAGACAATTAGCTTTATATCCTTTTTTAAATAATGAATGTCCTTTCTCATTCTCTTGTTCCAGCCTTCTTTGCTCCCCTTTCTTCCTGTAATACTGTCCCCACATGTATGTTTGTCTATATGCCACATACCTTATTGCCTACGTTCTGCATATGAGAGGGAATATGTGGTTTCTTTCTTCCTGAGAGCACTTTTAAATTTTATACTCATTTATTTTATAAGTAATGCATATCTCTAAGGTCTGTGACATGGCACTTTCATATACGTAACCATAGGAGCTGGAAAACACAATCAAGCTGATTATTCCTTCAAAGAACCATCTTCTATGCGTGTGATAAGAGCACTTTTCCTCTTGACACATTCCACACACAGAATATGGATTTTACTAATTATAGTTACCATGCTCTGAACTAACTCTAGAACCTTTTGTCACCTTAATAGTAAGCCATTATGCCTTGACCATCCTCTGACAAACTTGTCCTTTTCAGCCTGTTGTGGGAGACACCACACACTTTGATTGTAAGAAATGGAGCTGAGAGCTTTCCCCCTGACTCTGGCTTTCCCAGTCCTAGAAGATGCATTCAGGCTTCTAGGGATGAAAAGTCACCAATGATATTAACCGAAAGCAAACCTTGAATGGTACCAAGACATGCACCAGCCACGATATGCACACTAGTGAAAGAGACTATTATGGGTGCAGCCAACTGATTTCAGATTGAGAATTGGGCCTACTTCATGGGAGGCATCCATTCCTAGGACAGTAAACCTGATCAAATCCCAGGACTGGGAAGGCCATAGGCAATAAGAAGGAACTTACTCCTGTTGATTTCTAGATGGACATGGTATCAAACTGCCATTTAAATATTTCTGCTCATGCTCATAGACAGGTGCTGCTCTCAGTCATGGCCAGACAAGATTCTGTTGGCAGTAGGTGGTAACTAATACAAAGATCCATAACTGGTCAATATGCTGAAAACAAGTACCTGTCTAATGCTCCATCCTCTAACGTGAACACTCCCGTATCACCTCCTCCAAGGTCGGGGGCGGATCTCAGAACAGCGGCTAAAAGAATGTGAGGCTGGGAAGATGGAATGGGGTGCTGTAAAACACTGCCTTCTGAACATGATGTGGCTGTTAAACTTATGAACTCACAGTGGCAGGGGCTGCCAGTACAAAGCCTGCATGAGATTGGCCCATCCAAATGCCACTATGACTGGGGAAGGGGCTCATAGGCTCTGCCTTTCCCTGAGGGGCTATAGGCAGTTTGTGGGGAGTCAAACTCCTCAGTGATAGACAAGCACTGAGAAATTGTCCTCATTCAAGTTAATAATCTCCCATTCACGTTCATGCACACATCCCCTATTAAATACAGTGGGTCACCAAATACAACATAAGCCCACAAAGAATACAAAGATATAAAATAAAGGAGACAGTGGAATTGGCCTTTTCAGTTCTCTATGTGAAATCATGTAATATTTTGCCTTCTTTTTCTGGGGCTTATTTTACTTAGTATATGATATCTCTCTGATTCATTCACATTGTTGCAAATGACAGGACTCTTTTCCTTTTAAGGATAATAGCACACACACACACAATCACACAATCACACATACAAACACTCCATCATATCTCTGGCTTAATAGTATTCCATTATGTCTGCACAGACATATGCATACATTAAATGGGGTAAATATTTGTATCTCATTGATTTAATAAGAGACCAGGCCCATTCAAGGGTCACATACATGAAGGGGAAAAGTCTTATCTCTCCAATGTAAAGACTTCAGGAAGGATTCACATGATCATTGGGTCTAAATAAGAAAGGCTGGAAGAGATGGTAGCAAGAAGACAACAATGGAAAGCAAAAGAGAAAGCAAGGGAAGAAAGGATGAGGGGTTAAGAAAAGGAGACAGAGCAGGGCAGTGGTGGTGCACACCTTTAATCCCAGCACTTGGGAGGCAGAGGTAGGCGGATTTCTGAGTTCGAGGCCAGCCTGGTCTACAGAGTGAGTTCCAGGAGAGCCCAGGACTACACAGAGAAACCCTGTCTCGAAAAACCAAAAAAAAAAAGGGAGATAGAGGAAGATGATGCATACTCTTTCCAGTGGCTCTCAACCTTCCTAATGCGCCAACCCTTTAGTACAGTTCCTCATGTCGTGGTGACTCCAACCGTAAACTTACTCTTGTTGCTACTTCATAACTGTGATATTGTTACCGTTATGAATCATAATATAGATACCTATGTTTTCCTACAGTCTTAGGAGACCCCTGTGAAAATATCATTTAGTCTTCAGGGTGGTTATAACCCACCAGTTGAGAACTGGGGCTTTATTACAATATTTTAACATATAAAGTATATACTTTGATATATAAAAGTATATACACACACACACTCATATGTCAGGCTGTTCTGACATCCTCATATTAAGTCCAACCTTCACATTGAAGACTCTCTATAAATTGACTCATCAACATTCTAGGCTAAGCCTTGGGGCAGCATTCTAGAATGATCCTAGGTGAGCCTGCAAGCACAGGAAAATTCAAAGAATTTCCTTCAGGTTGAATGGAAAAACTTGTCAGTGTTGTAGATGCCAGGTTGGCAGACAAAATGAGAGAAGAAAAAAAAAACTAATCAGGAAATGAAAACTAAGATGTAGCAAATCCGCTGGTCCTGATGACTCATCCCACACGTATCCAAGCTTCACATTTAACCGTCTCTTCCTTGAAAATTCTAAATGCCATCTGTCTCCTGCAGACGAGTTCATGTTAGTGTTAAAACCTTAATGTTCACAGTTCCTAATTCTTTTGTTTGGAAATAAATAACCCTTATGTTGAATGGCACAGACCTGGGAATGTCGTTTCTTTGCCTAGTTGGGAAGGATAAATAGAACAATTCCAAAAGAGAGCTCTCAAGTTGTGGAATGTTAAAGGTTGGCTCTGTGTACAAGCCCTCCACCATCTCTCCCTGGGATCTTTTGAGAATTATGCTGCTGGCTTCTTTATACAGATCCCCACTCTCCCTGAGAACCGGGCCCACATGCAGAGCTGAAGGAGGAAATACCTGTCCAAGCTAATCACCATTCCAGGAAAGTGGCTCCAAGGAACCCAAGCCAAAGTCTTTCTATTTTCTCCTACTCTTTCCCTCAACAATACCTACTTTTTTGTAGAGAAGAAAATGCTCCTTGTTTTATGTAAGACTATTTGGCCTTGTACAGCTTGAGTGTTTCAAGGAAGAACAAGGAAAAGGGAGATGATTCTTTAACACTCTTTGCAGAATGGGAAAAAGCTTATGGAAGAGAAGAAACAATTCTCCTGCTTTGGACATGCCATGGACCAAAGTGTACATACCAGGTTAGACCACTAATGTAGTGAGGTAAACGCTAGATCTAATCCTAAAATTAGATTCCAGTCTGAGCCCAGTTACTAACCAGCTGGTGACTGTGGCTAAGAGACCTCATCCCCTGGTCCCTATTTTCCTGTCCAACAGTGAGGTATGGCTAAGATGGAATAAGGTCATACATAGCTTTGATTGATGCAAAGCATTAGAGGCCCTAGAGGAATCTTTTGTGGGTACAGGTACTCATGTCACATGATGGGCCATGTTGGCAGCCCCAAGGAGTGCACTTTGAGATCCTGTAGTATTTGGTCTTGTTCTGGGTTTTCCTCACTTAAATTCTTAGCATTCATTCTATTGCTCTCTGGGTTGGGCCTCGTGCATCCTGCCAATTTTCCCTCTGCCTTCTCACACACATGTTTTCTTACTTTTCTGTAAATACCTGTGATGTTTCTGTCCTCTGGTTTCTTACTGCCTACTCAAACCCTGTCCCATCCCCTAACCAAGACAGTATTTGGGCATGTATTTCAAGAATGCCCCATGATTATCTGTCCTTAACAATTTAATGCGATTTACATTTCCTTAATGCATGATCTCTTATCCTCAGGGCAACTGACATATTGAACCTGATTCTCTTTGTTTAGGGGTAGGAAATTCATCCTGTTTAAAGGAGGATGGTTGGCAGCATTTTCACCCTCTACCTACTAGAATGACCTACCTTCTACTATACAGCTGAAGATGCCTCCAGAGTGGTCAAATGTCTCCTTGTGGGACAAAATCAGCTGTGGCTGAGGATCTCTGATCCTCATGGTATAATGGATTCATTAAACCATGGTATCTACTCATGACATAATGGCAGGCAGACTTGAGTTTGGATCTGGCTCTGTCACATCTTACTCTCAAGATGTAAGGATCTACTTACTCTCTGCGCTTTGGTTTCTTATGTGTACTGTAAAGAGAAAGCTTAGACTGGTCTGGAAGGCTAACCAGGCACCTTTTGCTCATTACCTTATTTAGGGAAGAATGCTTTATTTCATCTTACAAACCTGGTCTGTCATCCAGAGAAGTCAGGGCAGGAACTTCAAGGCAACAGTTTGGGGCAGGAACTGGTACAGGGGACATGGACGGATACTATTATTGGCTTGCTCCTCATTGTTTATTCAGCCTGTCTTCTCCTCCAATCCAGGACACCTTCCCAGGAGTGACACTTCCCTCAGTGATCTGAGCCCTCCCACATCAACCATTAATCAAGAAAACAGACTTGCCTATAGCCAACCTGAAAGGCATTTTCTTAATCAAGGTTCCTTTTCTCAGATAACTCTAACTTGTGTAAAGCTGACAAAAATATCTATTCAGGACATGGCTTTTAGGAAGGGCTTTCTAGAAGCTGGCTGTAGTGGGAAAAGGAGCCATTCATGGAAGGGAATTGCTTGTGAAGAAAGGGCTCTAACACTGAGCAAGGGTACCATAAACACAGTCACGTTGGGTAGCAGTTGCTTCCTCCATGCGGTGACCATACCCCTGATAAGGATCGGTGTTCAGGAGGGTGTGTTTATTTGGGCTCACAGTTTTCAGGGAAATGGCTATTTTAAAAGGAAAAGCACAGTTGCAGGCTCCACGGAGACTGGAGTGTATGGAGGAAGTCTTACTTTCCCACATCTTTGTGGACCAGGAAGTAGAAAGTAGACAGAAGTTAGGGTCCTGGTATAAAACTTCAGTTCCTGCCCTCTCCCTTCCTTCCCCCCAGTTGTCCACTTCCACCAACAAGTCTCCACTTCTTAAAGGTCCTAGGATCTTTCAAAACATTGCCACTAGCCGGAGATCAAGTGTTCAAATGCATGGACCTATAGAGGATATTTTACATCCAAACCACAGCATATATGGAACACTATACACCCTTCAGTGTCTTAAGATAGATTGGATATATTACACAAATTAAATTAACCCGTGAGGAAATGTAATGGCTGTAGGATGAGGAATGATTCTGAGTACACTTTGGTGCTCCATGTCTAGTTGATATATGACACAGCCCCAAGTTCTCCACACCTGCTTATAGAGAGCAAAACTTCTGTGACTCAGTGCTTTGAGAACCGTTTAATTAAACATGACATTATTTGTTCCTCTAGTCACCCACAACTGTGGGATCCCCTTCACAGAGATAGAGTTACCCCCTTTTTTTTTTTAGTTTGCTAAACTGCTTGCTATATTTTGGCAGATGGAGGGATCAGGTGGAAAAGAGCCATGAGCCAGGGCTGAGGATTAGCAGTACCCAGGAAGAGCACTCTTGGTGTTGAGGTCCTTGGGTGAGTCTTGGTGAGGAGCAGGACAGACAGGCATGTGTAGGTGGAGAACAGTGTAAAGTGTTTCAGTGCCCAGAAAAGCAGTATGAAGAGGCAGTGTTGTAGAAGTGATACTGTGTTGCCCAGGGCTGCCCTGGTGGCCTCTGTAAAGTGATACTTTGTGAAGTGCAACCTCCAGAATTCTTAGGACATTTCCGGGGGTTGGTATGCACCAGGAGGACCTGCATCCATAGAAGACACAGGGTGGAAGAGCATCAGAGAATAACATCATTGGATAACAATGGGGCTGTGAGACACACACTAGTACTAGGGGCACACCCGTAGACATCATGTTTCTGTCCATCACTTTGCAGACTCTGGTCCATTCATAAAACATCCTCTTTGATTTCTTCCTTTTGTCCTCCAAGCTGGAGTAGCTGTGCTGGACCTTCCAGATCACCTTCCATCTTCATCTGTCCCCACAAGTCAGTCACTCTGAGCAAAGTTTATACTAATACATTACTTCTAGTGAGCTGGTTGGATCCTGGTGAATACTGGGCCCATCAGACAGAAGATTAACCACACTTGTGGAATTTATTTTGAGTTACTCACGGAGGCAGGGTGACAATTGATGATCTCTGAGTACTGCTTCATTTTCAGCAACCTATACTGAAGTCACGAAGGGACCTCTAGTTTTCTTAGTGTTGATGTTTGCCTTTGAAAAATAGTTAATGTCATTAGAGCCTGTCTTCTGAGCCCGGGCATGTCATTTATGGAAGTGGTTAGCTCAGTTTTATGCAAATACAACGATGTGAGATGGTTTTGTTATTAGTTTACCTGAGGCAATGTTTCTGCTTACATCCTGGATGTATGTCAAGGCCACACTCACTTCTGCCCTTGTGACCAGGGTTGTACCATGTCTCTAGCATTGGCTAATGCATTCTGGGTATTAGTGAGGAGACTATAAAATATTTAGCTGGCAATAGGAAGCCACTCAGAGCTCTCGTCCTCTGCTACAGTGAGCATCAAGGCTCTAGATTGCCTCTGGGCCCTTGGGTTCTAGCCTGTGGTGGGGAAGATGTAGTACAGAACTACAAAGCACACGTAGAAGAGCCTGTGTATCAATCTTCTTGTTTTAGCCATGGAATCTTAGAGGGCCCAGGGTTTTACTACAATGAAGCCTTGAACATACTGAGTGATGCTAGAATCTTCACTTCATTCTCCTTCCCAGTTAGCTTCAACATAACCTCCATGTTCTTTTATGAATAATTTATAACCTTTCATTTTTATCTCTCATTTACTTCAATTTCCACTGGCCATACAGTTGTTTCCTAGATGTTAGAAGGTCTGGAAAGGCTACCAATCTCCGTGCATACCTCCTAACACATCCACATGGGAGACAACGTATTGTTTGAAGATGACCCAGACCCTGGAGTTCATCCAGACCACCAGTTCTGAAACCTTGCATTATACCTCAATTTACATAATGATACTTTATTAGAGCACCACTGAGTTTTATTTACTTCTTACTCACTGGGCTGCTAAATTTAATTCAACTGCCTCGGTTTTTATTACACCGAAAAGGACCACAGAGCCTGCTGGTGGTGAAAATGTAAACTCCTTTCCATATCTTTTCTTTGTTTGATATGGTTCCAAGCCCATGTTATAATGGGGGTGCTGGGCTAAGGTTCTTGCTATCTCATTCCAGACTCCAGTGAAGGGTCATGTCATAGAGTTTAGATCACTGATGATACATGTCTATTTTAAATTATTCCTTAAGACTTTCTTTCTAGCAGGATAGTCCAACTTGGTTTCTTAAGCACTAGAGAACAGAGATCAGGAATTCTGCTGTCTATTTTTATGTCAATTTGACACAAACTAAAGTTATCTAAAAGGAAGGACCCTCAGCTAAGAAAAGCCTCTGTGATGTAGGCAAGCCTGTAGCGCATTTTCTTGTTTAGTGACCAATGAAGGAGGGCCCAGCCTACTGTGGTTGGGACCATCCCTGGGCTGGTGGTCCTGAGTTCTATAAGAAAGTAAGCTGAGCAAGTCATGAGGAACAGGCCAGTAAACAGCCCTCCATGGCTTCTGCATCAGCCCCTGGCTCCTGGCTCCTGGACTGTTTGAGCTCCTGTCCTGACTTCCTCCCATGAAGGACTGTGATAAGGAATGTAAACTAAGTAAGACCTTTCTTCCTCAATGTGCTCTTGGTCATAGTATTTCATCACATCAATAGAAACCCTAACTAAGATAGGGAAGTAGCTCAGCTGGTACAATTCTTACTTAGCATGTAGGAAGCCTTAGATTTGTTCCTGAAAACCATGGAGTCCATAAACCAGGAGTGAGGGCACACACCTGTATTCCCAGACCTTGGGAGCTGGGAGAATCAAGAGTTTAAGGTCCTCTCAACCACACAGTGGGTCCTCTCAACCACACAGTGGGTTCAAGAATCTCCTGTGGCTGTGTGTTGTTTCTCTGATGTCCAGAGACCACTCAGGGTCAGTGTCTGAGCTGGCTCTTTCTGGTATTGGGTTTTGAGTGTCAATAAGGTGATGTGACCTGAGCCCCAAATTGGGTATGGTATGGAAGAGGTTAACTTCTGATACTGCCAGAACACAGGAGAGCCTCCAGCAGGTCTCTGCTCCAACTAAGACAACATATTTGGACAGCTTGTCACATCTTCAAGGGTCCGCTGGGTTGCATTGCTCATGGACCTACTAGCACCCCAGTCTCTCCTGCCTCTTGCTCTGTTCCTAGCACCCTGTGGTGGTTTGAATATGCTTGGCTCAGGGAGTGGCACTGTTAGGAAGTGTGGTCTTTTTGGAATAGGTGTGGTCTTGTTGGAGAAAGTTTGTCACTGTGGGGTTGGTCTCTGTCCAGGTTATCCTTCACTGCGTCACTGTGGCTGAAAAGCACTGCTCAGTGTCAGCCCTGACTGGTGTCTCCTCCACATCAGAGACACTGGCTTACTGAAAGCCAAGGGATCCCTAAGGGGTGATGGAAGCTACAGGAGGAATGTCTCCAAGGTTCTTCCACCAGTGACTCACCAAACTAGTACACCTAGCTTAAAGCTGCTCCTTCCCTCCTCTCGAGTCCTGTCCTGTATCCTCACCAGCAAGACCTACAACAAAATCCACCTGAGAAGGGGATACAGAAGGTAGTTCATAGACAGTTCATCTCCTGAGTGACATTGATTGACATGATTAAAAAGTGCCATTGGCCTTCTGCTGGCTCTGGGGCCAAGGAAGGCCACAGGGTAGGGAGTAGAAGATTTGTGTTAGCCTGAAGAAGGGCTTCAGGATGGAATTGCAGTTGGTGGCCCTCTGGGGACAATTAGGAGGATTCCCACCCTACTTGTGCTCTCTGTCGCTCCTGCTTGGGGCTAAGGGAATTCCTGTAAACCACAGAGAAGACAGGTAAGAAGCCCATCAGCATCACTGCTGCATAACATTGTGTGACCACCGAATATGTTTTCTTGACATACTTTCTGGTTAGAAATACTTATTTGGCAACAAGGGATGAGGGACCTGGGAAATTTCTAACTGCTTGGGGGTGAGTGTGTATGTGTACATATCTGACAGCCTTGTCTACCTTCATTTCTATGCATCCCCCTCTACAATATGGTCTAAACTCACAAATGGTTCATCATGATGAACTGCCTTAGGAGGGTACTGAATCTGGCAAGAATTACTGTTCTTTACCCAGTGGCATCATGTGTTGGTGGTTCAGCAGGAGTCAGTTTCTCCCTCAACAGCTGTCAGTGTTGGGAAGGCTGTCATTTTCCTATGGTTCTTTGGTGCCCTATTGTAACCCTCCTGCTTGACCCTGCCTGCCTCTCATAACCACACCTCTCTGCCCACCTCTTACTATTTGCCAGGCCTCTCTCCTGGTTCCAGTTACATCGGAAGTCCCACCTCCAGAGACCAAATAAGGAGCTCCTGATTGGACCGGCATGCTGACGAACTTGGGGGAGGGGTTTTGCCTCACCTATTCTACCTGTTGGCTTGTAACAAAGAGGATCATTAAATGAAAGATGGCTGAGTGATCACACTTGAGTGCTGTCTAGTTTTTTAAGAACCTTCCACGTGGATTAAGGTAACATAATGGCTTGCCAATTTCCCAAATCCATATTCCAGAAAACCCATTCTTATTGTTGCCACTGGTCAGCAACATCGATCATGCTAAGTGCAATTCTGGACAGTCTGAAAACTTCCCCACCAATAGTTAGGAGTGGGTTCATTAAGCCACTCATGTTATTACATGATAGTGATAGAGTTCTACAACTGTCAGGACATTGTAGCACTACAATAAATTGTAAGAGTGTATAGCCATACCGAGAGTGATCATATCGGATAATCCAGTTTTCATGCAACTCTAGCTATGCATATGAATGGACACAGGAACCGAGATGTTAAATGGATGCAGATGAGTAGATCAGTTGAGTGTCTGGTGATTTTTCTCTGAAACATCAAATTTACCTAATTCCTGAGTGGGCAGTATGAGTTTAAGCACTGCATTTTCAAAAGACACCAAATTTATTTAGCCCTTACCAGGTGTGCCCGACATGTTCCATGTCCTTTGCTTGTGACTCACTGAGTCCACAAATCTAACCCTGTCATTGCCTCTGGGGTAGAGATGAGGATGACTGAAGAGATAGAGCTGAGAGCTTCTTTTGCCTCTGAATCCAGGGAGGTAGGAATCAGAGCACCAAATTGTCATCTTACGCCTGTTCTCCATCTCTTGATCCACTTCAAATAGATGTGAACAAAAAGGCATTCTCATCTAATTGGGAAAAGTTCTTGTATTTTGCTTCCTGGGCTCCAGCATTGGACAAGCAGTGGGCCAATGCTGGCCATCACTTGCTATGCACAGCTCAGACAGACACAGATGGGAGATGAAATGAAGATGGAGGACCACATCTGGGAGAAGAGCAGACATGAGTGAACTTTGTGAGGTCATGCTTAATCACTAAGACACTTAGAGAGGACCTTGTCCTGTGATTACAAGCTCTACGGTACTCCGCTCAGCCTGTGCTAAGCACCAGCATTATACCTCTCCTCTATTGTTCTCTCTGGCATTTCGCAGGAACTCATGGAGTTTCTGCCTTCTTCCAGTATCCCCGAGCCCGACTGGCTTTAATCAGAGGCAAGCTGCTGATTCAGCTCCTAGCTTGAGTTTATTCAGCTGGTGCGAAGATTCGTGACAGGGTCGCGTTTATATTTTTATCACTGTCTCGTAAAGCTGAATAATTTATCGTCTTCTTCTCAGGCCCCTCCCCTCTGGTCTCTATCATCCTTCAAAAGCAGAGTGCAGTTCTTGCCTCAATAGCCAAACTTATTTGGGATGTGCCTGCTTTTACTCACAGACTTCTGACCCGTGATCTTCTCTGTCAAGGCAAAATTGAGAGGAAAAACCTTTCTTTCTCTTTCTCTCCTCCCCTTCCCCCCACCTTTTTTTTTGTTTTTCTTTTTCATGGTGAGCAATTCAGTGTAGTTAGACCTATTCATTTTCTTTTTGCATGGACTCCCTGTCATAGCATATCAGTTCTGAAACAAATTAACTGGTGATTAAATTAAAGATCTCTGCACGGGTATCCTATCTTTTCTTTACAAATGCATTCCTAAAGCTGAAGTGATGGAAAGGAGATAAAGAAGACGATAAATCTATGAAGGTAATTTTACAGACCCTTACACCTGAGCTACTTTTCTGGGCCATTTCTCTGTTCAAATGTGAGGGATAATAGTAATAAAACTGCCAACCAACGCCCACAGAGAGCAGTGTTTCCACCATTCCAAGAACTAAGGCTTATTTTGCTTGTATCTGCATGAATGTGCTTAGGCAAATGCTTGTGTTTCTGTCCTGAGTGACATTATTTCACCCCTTTGTCCATTAAGAAAATGAACCAGTGGGCAAAGAACAAAAAGCATGTCTACGTACAGACACAGCTAGAGCCGGATATTTTTGTTGATGGCATGAAGACACGAATGTTTCCTTCAGCTGGAAGAAGCTAGCCATCTCATTTATCATTTTATGAAAGGATTCATCACGGAGACCATGAACAAACAAACAAACAAACAACAACAATGATGATAACGAAACCCAAAACCAACAGGCTCCTTTTGTGTATAGATTGAATAGAATATACTTTTCCAAACCTTGAGAGATCAGCTTTGGGGCTGGAGATTACCAGGTTTTACGTCTGTAGCAGTGGGATTAAAAGAGCTCACTGAATGTTACCAGGTGGAGTCTCTCTCCAATCTCCAACTACAGTTCCTGGAAAGGCTCTGAAACCTCTGACATGTCAGGTTGTAGATCCTTCCTCCCCAACTCTAGGAAGTTTCCAGATGGAAGAATTATATATTTTTTTGGATTATAACAATATATTTCTAATAAATGATACACAAGGCTAAGGTGACTGTTGATGTTATGTGTCAACTTGGTTAAGCTAGAGAGCCAAGTTGTTTGGTCAAATACCAATCTGGATTATTTGTGTGAAGATATTTGTGAGTGCATCTACTATTAAAATCAATAGGCTTTCAGTGAAACAGGGTTTTCTTCGAATTGTTTGCATATGATGTGGTTGGGCTTCATCTGATCTGGTGAAGCTCTTACCAATGAAGAACAGTCACTTTTCATAAGAAGGAATTCTAGGAGAGTGCAGCATAGAAACTGCCCAAGTTCTATGGCTTGTAGACCCACTCTGTGAACTCAAGACAGCAAGATCCACTGCAGCTTATATCTCCTACCTTCCCACATTTGCCTTCCTTCTATCCCCATTGCATGGATGAATCCTTAAAATGTCCCTCACCTTCCCTACTCTGCCTATTGGTTCTGTTTCATTGGAGAACCTGGAAAAGTACATAAAGCAATTGGTGTGCCAACTCAACCTTTCCCTGAGGAGTGACACCTCTGTACTAACAGTAGGAAGGGCTCTCATCTCCCACCATACTCTGCTTTATTATTCTTTTTAATATAAGTAGTTTTTTTGGTTTTGTTTTTCTGCTTTTTTGGTTTGGTTTTGTTTTGTTTTAAGTTTCTATTATCTGATATGAACTAAAACTTGGAGCAGTTGGATTTTAGAAATCTCAGTGGTACCCTTGGATTCAGCGGAAAAACCACATCCACCAAGAATTCTTCCCTGAGAACTCTCCCACCATTTCCTCAAGGCTCCACCATCTCCCTTCTTCCATGTTCCTGTAGCAGCATTGACACAGACATCTTTAACACTGTTTAACTCTCACTCTCTCTTTTTAAAATAAATTATCTCTATCTTTTTTTCTCTTAACAGTCTGAGCACCTGAGATTAGATCAGATTTATGTTCGCAGCCTCCGTGGACATGCAACATAGCATCTGCACAAAATAGGCATGCAGAGATTTTGCCATCTGAGTGAATGGAAGGATAGCCTCATGTTGACAGATGGCTCCATGTAGTCAGGCATTTCCTTGTGCCTGCTTCCCAGGCCATCTGAGTCTGACAGACCTGCCCCTGTTTTAGTCCCTTCATTTGCACCCCTAGCTCTTTGCCATTTCTCTTCTAATCCAGACAATAGAAACAATGCATGATACCCACTTGACTGGGTTATTGTGAGGATTGAAGGTAGAGGCGTGGGATTCCACAGGAAAGGATGGGGATCATTTTCCCCTGGTGTCATTTACATATTTGCCCTGTTGTATTTCTAAGGCTGAGTCTTCAGAGCAAGCCATGGTCTCTGGCTATGGACTTAGTTCCTCCGCCTTCCTTTCCTTGCTGAGTGAAGCATGAACACCCACTGGGCCCTGACTTCGCATGGGTTCAGGATCATCTCCCACTGCAGCTCTGGATGTTGCATGGAGGCTCACCTTCAGGCAGGCAGGCAGTGTCTAATTTTAGATTCAGAACAGCAGTTCTGTTTGCTGACAGAGCCCCCCTTTCCTTCCACCAGGTTAGTTTCTTGCAACCAAAGTGATCTCTTCTCCTAGGAGACATCTGGTATTTCTGGGAATATTTTTGATATGCATTGTGTGCTTTTCAGGGGGAGGTGTGAACAGCATCTATTCACCTCAAATATGGTACCAATGGCAGATCAAAGTGATGATGTTCATCAAGTCCAGCTTGGTGAACAATGAGCTCATTGGGTTTGCTTACAGAGCCCTGGTGATGGGTTTCTTAGAGTAGCAAGGGGACTCAGAGGGAGCTGCATCACCAAAAGGTCCATTCTAGTCTTCACGACAAGTCAGAAAAGCTGAATTCCTATAGCTGGATGTCCAGCTTGCCAGGCAGCTTAGCCAGTCATGGAGTCTTTTCTCTCCAACAAATGTTAGAGAACCTATAGAAGCTGAGGGTAAAGGGTGGATCTTATAAGTTCCAAGCATTTTCCTGAGACTTCCAAGTTCTGTTTACTTCTTGAACAAGTCTTATATATTTCCTGAATCCTATGTTACCTTCTTCCTCCCTCCAGAAAGAATGGTTTCCATTTGAGGAAACCCTTACACAGCAATGCCTTAACAGGAGTGGATAAAACACTACAGGTATCTGCTGTGGAGGAGCAGAGATGCTCCCTAATGTCCTACAAGGTAGAGGATGTCCCTGAACCACATAGTAGCATCTCATGTCAAGTGTGCTGGGACTAAGGATCCCCGCTGTGTACAGTGGAGTAGACCTTTCCATCTTCAGCACCTAAAACAAGACAAAACAAGACTTCCACTGTGTAAACATTAGTCAGATCCTCTATTTACTTCTTCCCTTAGCTTACAGACTAGTCCACTATGTAATTATTCTACACTAACACTATTATCTCAAAGTATAAATTGATATTAATGTAAGTTTCAGATGAGAGGCTGATGGAAATTTATTAGCATTAAATGACTCTATTATTCAAAAAAAGAGGAGGTGAGATGAACTAACACACACACACACACACACACAGAGAGAGAGAGAGAGAGAGAGAGAGAGAGAGAGAGAGAGAGAGAGAGAGAGAGAGACATTTATCAGTGTATAGTACCAGAGAGCAACACATCTTATAGTTAGAAGAACCTTTCTCTCCTGGTGCTATTCTTTCTTTATCATACATAATCTGTGTGGCTCTGCACTTAGCTTTCAGTGGTCCACTTCACACAAATTACAAAAGAAGTAATACAGCTGCATATCTGTAGTTATTCTCAGAACTTGGAAGGCTGAGGTAAGGGGCTTACCTAAGCCTAGGAGTTCCAGACCAGCCTGGTCAACACAGCCAAATACTGCATGTGTGCATATCTATATCTATATCTATATCTATATCTATATCTATATCTATATCTATATCTATATCTATATCTATTCTATATCTATATCTATCTATCTATCTATCTATCTATCTATCTATCTATGTGTATATCTATATCTATATCTATGAATGAGCAAAAAAATTATATAAAATAAGGAAAGAGATGGCTTAATCCTGACTCTGAAAAGTTATGGTTATATGGTGGTTAAAGTTCTAGGCAAATAATTTTTTAAAGATATTTAGTCTTTAAGGATACACCCTTGAGACATAAATGTTAATATCAATTTCACATGATTATAAACATGCAAAAACATATTAAAAGTGATTTTGGTATCCAGAGACCCTTCAATAGGCTAATCAGTCTTTTAACAACTTGAGTGGTGGTGGGGGCAATCTGTGGTTCGGGAAGAAAAATGGTAAGGATTCTTTTCCAGACAAATGATAAGGCTTAAACAATAGTGAGTTTTTGCTGGCAACCTGATTACATTAGGGAAGAATCAGAAACATGGAAACGCATTCTTTTGGGAATGCCTATGAGGGAATTTCCATAGAAGTAGGTCTGAGAGACTCAGTGGACTCAGGAGAAGACCTGCTTTTGGCAGACACATAACTCTACTGGCCGGAACTGAGGGATTCCAAGACAGGCATGTGCTCACTTCCCACCTAGAACATTAAAAGTCCAGGTTCTCTGGTCCTGGGATGAAGGACCTACTCCAACCAACATCCCTTTCCCACTTCCAGTTTCAAACTGTAAACCACACCACTGATATCCCTAGTCTGAGGCCTTCTGAGGCTCCACCTGGCATTCCAGACTCTTCAGTCACATTTGCCTGTCATGGGATTTCCCAGATCCCTACTCATGTGACAAACAGCTCTTCCTATATCGGTACATATCTTAATGGTTCTGCTCTCTAAAGAGATTTGCTTATTATGTTGGTTAGTCAGGGCTCAGGGATAAGCTATGATGTCACTGTCTGGACTTGCCACCATTTTTTCTGGGTTCTATGGTGAAAGGAAGTCTTTTGAAGAAGAAGAGCATGTAGCCAGGCGAGAGTAATTGATTATAAGACCTCCTTAAAGTTCTAAGGGAAACTTATTCTATGAAGGCAATAATCCCTTCTGCTGGTGATGGGAATCATCAGCAACACACCCACCTTTTCTCTAATGACACTTGAAAGGCCATACTAGGAGATTTGTTTAGTAATACAGCCAACATAGTGATGTTTGAGGAGGGAATCAAACCTTCCACAATCAACAATAATCCCTCCTCAGTTGGTCCTCAGAAGCTGCATGTCTGCTGTTGAACAAGGCTGAGTAACATTTCCCTGGGGCGCCTGGGTAAGATCTGAACTGGAGTGCTGGGCAGTCATGTGAACCATGCCTAATTGGCTGGGGTGAAGAGCAGTGGGCAATCAATCTGTCCTTGGGTTTAGACTTACCCCAGGGCAATTATAGGCAAATTAAGGGATAATTTTGTAGATGAATGAGATCAGGAGTGCATGCCACTTGCCTGGTAACCACTGGCTAGAAAGATGTATTCTGTGTGGAGGCAGAAGATGGATGGAAGGGGATGTGGAACTTTATTTTCATAAGGGATTATTATTAGTGGTCCTCATCATTCACAAAGAGACGTGCCTTACTTTATATTTTGGAGACATAAAAAATGTGGATGGCGACAATTAATCAAGTGGCATCTAGTATGCTTGAAAGAAAAGGGCTAACAGTTGGCCCCAGTGCCTAGCCAAAGTACTTCATCTGCATCACTTACAAAAACCCAGTTAGATTCATTTGGATCTCTTAGATGAACAAACAAAGACCATAAAGTAACCAGGCAGATTTGATAATGAACCAGCTAGAACATAAAAATTAAAGGCATAATTGACAAAATTAAATATTCCATGTACTTGAGACACAAATGAACATATTATTGAAAGGGAAGATGGTGTAATGAATCATTCACAGTGTGACACAAAAGGATAGGAAAGCAAGAAAATATGTTAAAAATAGGAAGACATATTTAATAAAACTAACATTCAATAAAATTCCAAGAAGGAGAAAATGACTCAATCTTTGAAGAGCTAATAACCAATAATTTTCAGAGCTGAACAACACTGAAATACAATGTACACTAAAAACCATAAGTTATTACACACACACACACACACAAACACACATGGGAGGGATGTGTGCACATACATGGATCAGGGGCTTGAGAGATGGAAGGAGAGAAGCAGAGAGACTATTCTCACAGGCTAGAAACTGAGCCCATTCTTTGAGGAATGAGCTGCAGAGACTCATGGCCCAAGCCTAAGGTCAAGAGGTAGCCCCACACAGTAAAAGTGTTAATTCCAAAGTCAAAATACTCATCCAAAAAGAAGCATCAAAGATATTGGGAAATGAGGCAGTCAGAAGGAGCCTCCCAGTTACAATAGTGAGAACCAACATTAACACCCTAGGAGAGCTAAAACAAAAACCTATCAGCTTAAGGCTGTATCCTTAGCCATATTGACTGTCTATAACCAGAGCTCCTAAAGACATTATAATACAAACAATGCCACAACATGCCTTCTATAAAAAAGTTATAAAAAAAAAATATGCTCCAGGAAGGGAAAACATTTCTCAGAAGGAATTTTTGAGAAACCAAAAAGAAAATGGGTAAAGATACTGTCAAACACACAATTTGTGCACAATTGGTTGATAACCATCCCTGAACATTAGAATCATGTATAGAAGCCTGATTTAAGTGGCTTGACGAGTCTCAGCTATCAATTTTGCTAAAAACATTTCCCAGATAAGTCTAATGTGAGTCTTAGTTGAAAACCATTCATATGAATAAGCACTGAATTAAATTACAGATAATGTATAAATTACATATATTATAATGGTGATAATTATGGGGTTTCCAAGAGAGCTATCTAAAATAGTAAACATCGAGTCAGAAGGTATGTATTGAAGTTAAAATGTTCAAAGACCCTTGAGCTGTTTATAACATTTAAAGTATGAATAATGAACATTTTAGGCTAATGAAGCATGGTCACATTTTTGTAATTTTAGTAACTGAGAAGTAATGAGCCAAGAGACCAAATCAAAATATTATATAGTTCACGTGTTGAAGATGGTGATGAGAAGCTGCCCCCATGTGCTACAGTGGGTAAGGGCAAAGGTGACCAAGAATGGGCGGTTCCAGAGAAAGACGGAAGTAGCATCCAAATCACAAAGGAAGTGGTGGGGCATCGGAACAGTGCAGAGAAACAGAAAGCAATGCACGGCTTCAGCCAGGCTTCCTGGTGTGGGGAGGAACTTCAGAAGCCCCATTCAGAGGTAAAGCACCCTAGTGGGTGGCATGGGGACTCTAGGGAAGGGGAATCTGTCTAGCCCAGGGAATACATAGCTAAGAGTGGCCATGAGAGGCTCCAGCTGTGCAGAGATGGAAAAGGCCACTGTGAAGCCGGCTCTGGACATCAGCAGACGTGGGACCTGTATAGCCTTAGCGAGAGCATAAGATGAAGAAACTTTACCAAGTTCAGCCAAGCTTACCCTACCCTTCCAGCATGTGACCAGCCTCCTGCAGTTATGGAGGGCCCAGAAAGAACCTCTGATGCCTACTGTGATTTCTTTTACAAATGTGAATTGTTTCTAAAATGGATGCATGTATCTGTACGTTTAGCTGTGTGAAGTTATAATTTTACTACATTATATTAAATTTTTTGTCTTTTTATCTTTTTTATTTGTCCTTCCTATATTCATCTAGTTTTTCCGATTGTGATATACTACTTGTTCTTTTCTTAATTTTTTTCTTTATTGCACTTGTGTCACAACTTCATATTTAGCATCAGTTTGACTTTGCCTTCTTAGTTTTTTTAAATTTATTTCTTCTTATTTCTACATGTATCTGATTTTTATTATTTTATTTTATTTTTTACTATTGACTTTTTTCTGCTCTTTTTCTTGCTTCTCTCCACCTCTCCAATATCTTCTCCCCTTTGTTTTTCCTCCCTGTTTTGTTTATTTAACTGCTTCTCTTTTGCATCTTATTACTATTTCTATACTTAGATAAACTGTCACTTCATAACAATGGCTATAAGACAATGTTATATCCAGCTAAAATATCTATTAAGAACAGTAGGGAAATACTACTATCTCAAGACAAGTCCATAGGAAGTCATGACCACCAAGCTAGCACTGCAGAAGACAGCTGAAGGAAAATTGTGCACTGAGGAGGAAGTGAGAGGCTCGACTGCAAGAGCGGAAGAAAGACTAAAGTTCATGGCTGAAATGACTGTACAAAGAAGAGCTAAGAGGAAAGTAATTACATTGAACGCATAAACCAGAGAACTTTCAATACTAATAGGTGAAGAAAATAAAGCATTAGCTAATAGTATAAGCAACCAGAAAAAGAACCAACAAAATTACAGGAATTAGTTCTCAGTAATACCCTAAAATGTAAATGGCATCAACTCAACAAAAGAAAGACACAATCTGCCTGACTAGATTATAAAACTAGATTCAGTCTACTATCTCCAAGAAATACTCCTTGTAAAAAACACACACGAGCTAAGAGACAAAGAATGAAAACAATCTATTCAGTAAGAAGAAATAAGAAAACAGGCTGACATATTTATAGTTATATCTAAAAAAAAGTATATTTCAAGTAAGAATTAGTCAGAAAGGATAAACAAGCCCAATACAAAATAATAAAGAACAATTTGTCAAGAAGCTGTAGGAGAGATGGCTTAGTGATTAAGATCACCTGTTGCTTTAGAAGAGGATCTGGGTTCAGTTCCTAGCTCACAACCATCCATGATTCCAGTTCCTGGGGGTCAAATACCCTCTTCTAACCTCTTCAGACACCAAGCACACATGTGGTATGCATGGATACATATAGTCAGGATACATACATACCTGTGTATGTGTATGTGTGTGTATAAATCCAAAATTAAAAATGAAAAAGAAGGTATAACAAATATAGATATATAATCATTAAAAAGAATTTTCATGAAAAAATGTTAAGAATATAAAAATATTAGAAATGAAAACTGAACACAGCTATAAATAAAACATAGGTACAAAAATATAAGAATAGCACAAAAAACTTCCTCTGGGTTTTTGGGACTGGCTGCGGAGCTTGCGCCCAAGGTCTATTCAGGGCACTGGCTGGCCCAGACAGACCAGAAGGAACCTTAGCCACTGGGCTGGCAGAGTTCTTGCGTGCCTGGGTCTCACTGGTCCCAGTTACTCCCAGTGTTGGTATAGATGTTATATCCTCCTCACCTTTGATCCTGAGCATGTTAGAGCACCTGGGAGTGGAGCTTCCTCTGGCCCTATATAACTTTTAAAGTAAAGCTGTAAAGTTTGTAAAACAAGCAAACAACCACATTGTAGTTTTTATAGGCACACACATATACCGCACACACACATTACACACATATATATATAATAAAATAAAATAATAAAATAGAAAAGAGCAACAACCAATTCCTTGGATTATATTAATAACTTGTATAAATATATGAACAAAGCCAGAAACAACAGAAAAGCAGGTAAATAATCTGAACTGGCATCTCACAGAAAGGCAAACATGCACATACATGAGTGAGTATGTGATATGATTATTCTCACTGATACTCAGAAACTACAAACTAAGAACGAGATTTAATGCCCTCCTATAGGTGCTGGAGTGGGAAGTCCTGGCATTGAGCCTGGGCCTTGCACATGCTGGGCAAGGACATTCCTCTACTACTGTGCTGTATTCTTGGCTCTGTTTTTACTTGCTTTACTTAGAGACAGGATCTCACTCAGATGCCTTGGCTGGCTATGAACTCTCTCTATAGCCAAGAGGAAGCCTTGATTGTGTGCTCCTGATGCTTTGTTCTCCAGAATAGCTAAGATTATAGACCTGTGCCTTTTTCTCATCGCTCTTTCTGCGCTCTTGGCAATATCAAGACATCTGGTTGGACCAGACCTGGCCTGCTGGGGCAGATATATAGTCCAAGCTACTCAGAAGGCTGAGGCAATAGAGTCATAAGACCAAGGCCTGTCTCAGCCACAGAATGATATGAAGCCAGCCAGGGCAGCTAACTCTGCTGCCTCAAAATTTAAAAATGTAAAAAGAGGGCCGAGGGTATGGTTCAATAGTAGAACACCTGCTTTGCATGTGTGAAACCTTGGGTTCAGTGTCCAGTACTGTGAAAAAAATTATTCAAGCTAGTGAGGAAGTCAAATGGAATTCATAAATTGCTGATAAGAGTCTAAGTCAGTGTAGTTCTGTTTGAAAAGACTCAGCCATTCCTTCTAAACACGAACATCTGCATCCCTGAAGATGCCCAGTCATTTTACTTGTATGTGTATGTTTCAAATAAATCCCAGGTAAGTGTTCTGGGAGGCATTTCACAATGGTCACAGCAGCGTTGCTAACAGAAGCAAGGAATGGAAAGAACTTAAGTGTGCATTGATAGAAACACATATCCATTTGTTCAGTCTTTGCTCGGTGGAACAGTCTGAATGGAAATGATTGATCTGTGGTTAGAAAAAGCAGCAAAACTCAATTTCCAAACACAATGCAGTGTGGAAAAAAGCAATTGCAGAAAGCATTGTGATGTGTTATGCCATTTTTATACACTTCAGAAGTTAGCAAAGTCATATCTTTTTTTTTGGTGTTGTGATAAAGTTATCAAGAAAACCATTTTTCAAGTAGTTCAGGAGTTAGCAATGGCATACAACTTTCTTGACTTGCGATAAAGTTATCAAAAAAATGGGAAAGAAATTACAGCAAGTGACGAGTGGCCTCTAGAAGACAGAAAATGGGGAGGGATAATCACATGGATAGATAGAACAGCATGGGTTTTAAATAGCAACACAGAGTCGCTTTACAACTGAGCCTTGCCAGGTACAAACTGTCTTTGGAACACACCGACTCATGTAAATATGTTTTTAAAGAAATGAGCTGAAATTGATAGGAATCCTACCTACTGCCACCCTGTGAATAAATTAAACAGATTCAGATTGTAATATAATATAAATGGAATATTTTTTAGATATTTAGAATAAAATTGAGCTCCAATAATCTGAAAAAAATTAAAATGAGAACTCCATAAAGTTCTAAAGTGGAGGACACAGGGAAAGGGCATCTTTAATAATATGCATCTCATAAGATCCCTTGAATAGGGTGGACAGGGTCTATGAGTTGTTTTGAACCAACCTAATATAGTAAAGGTTAGGATGATAGACTCTGGATTTGGTCACGTGATATGATAAAAGTCCTGGAATGTCATTCCCCTTTTTATTGCATTAGATTTGGGTTTTAGCAAACTGGAGACATTCTTTTAACCTTGAAGAATGGGGGAGACCATTTGTCAGACATCTGCAGAGGGAATTGTGGCAGGTTCAATTAGCTAAGAGTAAAAAAAAGCCTATAAGGATCAGGGCCTCATTCCTACAGACTCCATAAAATTCCTGCCAGCTACCTTATAGCACAGCAAGCAGCCTTCCCCAGACAAATCTTTAGAAGAGAACCCAACCTGGTCAGTAACATGTGTGTATCGTAATGGGAGGCTGAACAGAATAGGCAAGTGAACAATTGGAATTACTGATCCTTGGATACTCTGTGGTGGTAAATAGGTATGGTGTTAAGACTGGGGAGATATATTATATAGAAACAGAAAATGAATATGTGGAAACATCTATTCCTCTGTATTCCTATGATACACACTGTGCTCAACTAAGAGAGTACAGTATAGTTGTGCATATAGATGGATGGCAGATAAATATGTAGACAGATAGAGGGATAGATGAGAGGTGGAAGGTACAAACAAGTCCTCATTGCCAAGCATGCCCCGCTAGGATGCTGATTGAATGTTCCTGGCAGCAGAGGAGGGCTTCTGTCTTGGAGGTGGGTGGGGAAGGAGTCAGATCTGTAAGGCAGGACAAAAGAAAGGATTGGAACCTGATCTGGTTTCTAAACTCCTTATACCTGGACCAACATTCTGAACAGCCGGTACAGGCACACCACAAAGCGGGCAACCTTCAACTTCAGAGCCTCTCACTTACACCTGTTTCCACAGTTTAGGAGACGACTTGGAATTCAAATTTGTAATTTTACATATGTTTCTTCTAGAAATCCATAGACTGGAGGCTACTCAAAACCTGGGTCTCCACTCTCTGATAAATTACAGAAAATGGTGAGCCTAGGGGTTTTTCTTTAAACCTACAGAGAGACATCTAGCTGTGTATTTGCAAAAATAGGAGTTAAGTTAGTGCTTAAGCTAAATTACCAAGTTACTGCGGGTGCAAGAGAAAAATGTTTCAAGTATAAAGATTTCATTCATTCCTTCACTCACCCATTCTACTTAGTATTTCCAGCTTAATTTTCCTCTATTTGACTCAACTTCAAATCCAAGATCCATCTTTATACAAAACCCTCAGGCCTCAGACACATGCACCTTAATTTTTGGGGTCTCAAGCCTCATAGGGACTCTTCTGCTCCTACTTCCATTTCTGTAATGAAAATTTGAGTGTACTATTGAGCCATGAGGAATGATGTCAGGATATTGTAGAAAAACCTTTGAAAAAAGAAGAAGGAGAAGGAGAAGAAGAAGAAGAAGGAGAAGGAGAAGGAGAAGGAGAAGGAGAAGGAGAAGGAGAAGGAGAAGGGGAAGGGGAAGGGGAAGGGGAAGGGGAAGGGGAAGGGGAAGGGGAAGGAGAAGGAGAAGGAGAAGAAGAAGAAGAAGAGCAAGAAGAAGAAGAAGAGGAAGAAGAGGAAGAGGAAGAGGAACAGGAAGGAGAAAGAAAGCTCTGTTGGTGTGGCTGCCGTGTGTCTGCAGGGACTTCTCAGCTATATTTTAAGAAAATTAAACACTTTCACTGAACTCAGAGATTCCTCCCCAAAGATGTTCAGGCAAGAGCTGTTGTCATGGATACCCAGTAGCTTAGGGCTTCATTATCATTGCTTCTGCCCAGCACCCATCAGACTCCCTTTAAATGAAGGGCTCCAGTGCATCCCTTAGATTACCACTGGGCAAGTTTAGCATTCAGCTCTCTCAGTTCCCACTCGGTTTTGTTCATGCTTTAATGCAGGGGTAGTTTTAGGGAGGACTACCTTATCCTATTTATACATTAGTCCCTATAGTGTAAGAGTTTTCAAATGACTCCATGGTATCATTACAGAATGTACTACCTTGGGGCAGAACTAACCCTCCTTCAAACTGTACTGGTGTGTCTTAGATGTTCGGTGGTCCCTCAGTACCTCAGCTGCCTTACTTTTCTGCATCAGAAAGCACAGTGCCATGTGTTCCCCCTCTGTAGCCTCATGCCCACCACTCTTGAGACTCCTCCTCTGAGCCTGGCACCTGGAGAAGGTTACTGTTCTAAGTACTTCATCTTCTCACTGTTGAATGCATCTTTTCAGCCTCTGGGCCAAGAGGTTTACTGGTGTCAAGTGGCTGAAAGTGTTACTGCATTCACTTCGTAGGGTGAAAAGCCCCAGTGTAACTCCGGAGCCTCACACAGACAATTTCTCCCCAAATCTGTTAAGTGTGTTCTGGAACTGAACGCCATAGGCCACAACTGTTTCACATTGAGCAGATAAACAAAGCATAAATAACTCTGAGGGCACATCATAAACATGGGCCGACCTGTCTCTCTGAGCCCCCCTATCTCTAAAGGCTGAGGGAGTAAGTGGGTGCCTCCTTCTCGGGGATTTAAGTGACATGAAGGCATTGGAACTTAAAGCAGAAATTTTTCTGTGTGTGGAGAAGAGCAGCTGGATGATATCTTGCTAAAGCCAAAGCAGGAGGAAATGGGGCTGGTCTAATTGAAGGAGAGAAAATGTGTAGAGAAAGGGAAAAGAGAAATATCTAAGAGGGATGAAGTGATGCTCTTCTGAAAACCAATTCAAAGTCAGTCTTCTTTCTAATGTACATGTGTAAGCACACATGTGTAAACATGTATACAACATGCACTAAGTGGTAAACACATGCTTTTCCATGACTAGGTAATTATGGGTAACTGGGTCTGGTTAAGCCTAGAAATGTACTGAAACTGACCTACGGATGTGTTTTGGGGGTCCCATAAATTTTAAATTAAGTTTTTACATGAAATTATTTTTTATTAGATGTTTTCTTTACTTACAATATCTCCTTTCCCAGGTCCCCCTCCAAAATAAATAATAAATAAATAAATAAATAAATAAATAAATAAATAAAACCAAAAACTAAAACAAACCCTTGTTCCCTCCCCCCTCCTGCTCATCAGTCCACCCCCTCCTGCTTATTGTCCCTGGAATTCCCCTACACTGGGGCATAGAACCTTCACAGGGCCAAGGGGCTCTCCTCCCATTGATGACCAACTTGGCCATACTCTACTATACATATGCTGTTGGAGCCATAAGTCCCCCATGTGTACTCTTTGGTTGGAGTTTTAGTCCCTGGGAACTCTGAGGGTACTAGTTAGTTCATATTGTTGTTCGTGCTAAAGGGCTGCAAACCCTTCAGCTCCTTGGGTCCTTTCTTTAGCTCCTTCATTGTGGGCCCCGTACTCAGTCCAATTGATGGCTATGAGCCTCTACTTCTGTATTAGTCAAGTACTGTCAGAGCCTCTCAGGAGACAGTTCTATCAGACTCCTGTCATCCAGCACTTGCTAGCATCCACAATAGTATCTAGATTTGATGACTGAATATGGGAAGGATTCCCAGGTGGAGAGAGAGAGAAAGAGAGAGAGAGAGAGAGAGAGAGAGAGAGAGAGAGAGAGAGAGAGAGAGAGAGAGAGAGAGAGAGAGAGAGAGAGAGAGAGAGAGAGATCCTATCTCAACAAACCAAAGCCAACCAAGCAAATGGTACACTGTGAATATTCTGCAGTTGGTCTTTGGCCCAACCACTCCCTGGCATCACAGGGGACACTCCTTACAGTATCTGTCACCTCCTGGTCTCTATCATGAGTCTTAAACTTGTACTCATTACAGTCTCACTCCCTGAGAGGCCCTTCTCTGATCCACTCCAGAATAATTAACAGCAGCTCTGACTTCTGCCCCCAGGTGCAGGAATACCTGATTCTGAAAGTTTTCTACAAACAAAATCAATTGTTTCTGTAAAACTATTTGCTTAAACTTTCATGGCTTGTTAGTGCACGGAGCAGTAATTCTAGGACTTCTATCCCTCTAGTAGAGTCTACTTTCACCCACAGTGTAGATAGGAAGTCCCCAAGCTACTTATTATTATTTTGTCTTTTTAAATTTTTTTAGATCCATGTCTACTGGTATAATTTTGAAGTAATGATTCACCTCTGGGCTCATTTTTTAGGGAAGCAATAATGGCACGTCATGTCAAGGCAGAGGGTAGTTGAGACTGGTATGATATTGGTTAATGTCTGTAATGTACTTCTTTGAATGTTACTCTAGCTACCCTGTGTGGCTAGTGTCATACTTGAGTGAGATGTTTCAGAAAGCTTGGCACATCATAAACTATCAACAGATAGTAAATTGACCACTACTTTTTTTTTACCCCACAGTGATAATTTGTCTAACGAAAGCAGCCCTGCTTTACTGCTTTGACCTTCTGTTACATCCTTCCCCCATTTGTCTTGCCCACTCACAGTGCCATTTTCTGTTGTTTGTTGTTGGTGGGTTTTCTTTCTTTCTTTTTTTTTTTTTTTAATTTGACAACTTCTGCTCATTCTTGCCTTAGGATTCTCTCTGCTTCTTGTACTTTCCTCCTCTTTCATTCTCACTCCAGATCTCTTTTTCTGAAGATTTCCGTAAAACTCGGCATGCATTCAGTGAGTCCTCCCCTGACCTTCCTCTATGAAAGAACACCATCTACCCGGGGAGATTTTTATTTCATTAGATGTCCCTTCTTACTCACGAAAGGAGCATTTTTTTCTTTGTGCACCAAAGCTCCAGCATCCTGTCAGGTCATGGTAGAAGCAGAGAGCCTAGCATACAGCTCAAGTATTCAGCACAAACTTGCAGAAGGATAAATTTAGCAGAAAGTCTGCCTCTGAGTCCAAGTCTAGTTTTCCACTCTATTAACTAGAAGACTATCTAGAAAAAGATGAATAAGATTCTTTGAGCACATGATTATGGCACTGATTGGCTGATCCATTTGTTTCTTGATTTATTCATTCATTCTTTCATACATTTAGCAAACCTGTCCTGGCTGCCTTCATTGACAAGCCTTCCTGTTCTGTAGAGAAAATCTCAATGTAATGAATTTCAGTTTCTATTGTTCTTCACTATCAGATGCAGTGGAGGAAAGAAAACACAGTCTCCTGACTAAAAAGAGTAGGAACATGTTTTTCACATTTTCATTTCCCTCCAAATCCCTAGAGCCTGAAAGGCTCACACAGAGTCTCCACTCTGTGCCAGGTGCTATTCAGGCACCATTCATCCTGAGATGGATGAGGGCTGGTCCTAGATCCAAGTTGCTTTTGCATATCACAATCTTTGCAGTTCTGTTTCTCTTGCCATACTCCATTGCTCATTACCTCTGGCCTAGGCTGGCACAGAGCTTTCTGTTGGAAGACACACACACTTGCCTCCTGGTCATGACCAAGCAGCTGCTGGCAGGCCTTGGCAATGCAGCTTGTTGTGGTCTTTTCTATGTAACCACCAGCAGCTCATTTTAATTTCTAAGATTGCCCTCTTCTGCAGGACCATCTGTGAATGAGCAGGGCCTGCTCATATCTCCCTTCTGCTTTTTTTTCGTTGAAAAAAAAAAGTCTGTTCAGTGTAAGGGTTTTAAACATCAACATTATGTGCAGATAGATAGGAATATCATAAGTAATAAATCTTTTGGATGTCTGTGGATGCTCTTTCTCACTCTTCCTTCTGTTGTACTTTTAAGACCCTCTGTTTTAGAAATCAATCTCGTTGGCTTTCTCTACTGGATGCGAAGGAGGGGAATTTGAATTTGAGGCTGGCAGGTGACATTTTTTCATAGCTCCCATTTTGATCAGCTGTGCACACAGCACTCCTGGAGCTGGACAATGGCTTTTTTTATAGAGAAAAGACATCTTTCTTTTGAAACAGCTTTGAGCTGCTAAGGTGACCTTATGGATCACCTTGCTATCTATAATGACTGGAAATGGACACTATGTGTCCTTGCTATCTTTATTTGCTTGCTCAGATCACTCAATATTTGAAAGGGAATTTTGACCGGAGCCCAAGAGAATGTATGCTGGAAGAGGGCCCTCAGTCAAGTATCCTGGCATTGCACATGTAGGAAACACCATCTATTTGAGCTCTAAATAGCAGGATGGCCAGGTGCCTGCATGGAAATTTGGAACGATCAGCGTGAACCTAAGGATAGGGATTCGATTTGCCATCTGTAAGAACGACCACCCTTCTCTTCACTGCATAGTTTGTAACTAATTCTTGTGGTTTTACCCTAGGAATCTAAGCTATTCACTGTTTATCAAGCAAATCACAAAATGCATGGGAATGTAAGAGCAGAGGGAGGGTGCTGGCTCGCTACCATCATTCCAGAGCCACTATGATACTTTGGCATCTATAAACTTTGATGCCAGTCTAAGCTGCTGTTTTGCTTTTTTCCAAAGTCTGGGATTCAGTGAAAATATTGAAAGTCCTTCATTTTCTTGAGACTATAAAAGAGATCTATGAGGAACTTAAATCTCCCCAGCTCCCAGGTCATAGTTGGGCTTCTCTCTAGTATTCACTCAGTGTCAACACCTAGTCAAACTTAACTTATGGTATATTTTCTCTCTCATATGACTTATGATATATTCTCTCTTCTGCTCTGGTTACAGAGATAAGTCTCCCAAGCCACTCAAGGAACTCCTAATGTGACCATAACTAAGGTTAACTTCCATTTTAATGGTACTGTTTATGACCGTGACTGTAAGTTGTTAGTTAAGGACCGAGCCATAGCCTAAGCCAAGGAAGGTCAATACTATATTCCCAGTTGTCTGTCACACATTTCCAATATGACGATCTTCACACAGAAATTTGCAGAAGAAGCTTTCTCAGACTTGGTTCATGCACCCACACTGTGGTCTTCCTTTTTCTTGAGCTTCACATGGTCTGTGAATTGTATCTTGGGTATTCCGAGATTTTAGGCTAGTATCCACTTATCCACAATGCATACCACGTGTGTTCTTTTGTGACTGAGTTACCTCACTCAGGATGATATTTTCAAGTTCCATCAACTATCCAAATTCTTAACAGCAATGAAGGAGTGTTCTGCTTTCTCCACGTCCTCGCCAGCATCTGCTGTCACCTGAGTTTTTGATCTTAGCCATTCTAATTGGTGCGAGGTAGAATGTCAGGGTTGTTTTGATTTGGTTTTCCTCAGATGAGAATTCTTTGTTTATCTCCATACCCCATTTTTAATAGAGTTATTTGGTTTTCTGGAGTCTAACTTCTTGAGTTCTTTGTATATATTGACTTTCAATCAGCGACTAGGCAGGCAGGATTGTACAAAATGCTCTCTGTGTGGGACTTAGATCTACTGAGTTGTTCATCTATGCCTTGTCAATGAGGCAACTGAAGGATGCCAAACTTCCTTACTGCCTACCAATGCTCTCCATTTATAATTCACCAGATGTTTGGAACCCCATTAGACATCATCATCTTTCTTGTGTGTTCTTTGTTCCTCTCTTCTAACATTGACCTAATGCTGTTGGAGTATGTTTTCTCTCTACTGTTGTCTCTTAAGATTTAATGGTCTATCGTAGAACCCCTTGTGTCATTCACATATGCTACCTCCCATATGAAGCATATTCTTGGAAATTATGCATGAAAGCTTTTACCTATTGACCTCATGCCTCATTCTTGGACTCTGCTCCTGGTAAATGCCCCACAAGCTACTCTGCAGTTCAGGTTTAAAATCTTAGAAATGACAATTTTTAAGAATGAGTGTTATATATTCTTCACAGAAGAGTCACTCTTGACTCTTTTACTAAACAATTCATTAAACATTACTCCACTTTTATTCATAAACAAGAACCAAAAGGGATCAACAGCATTTTGCAAAGATGTTGTCATTCTTTATATTCAAGCATAGTTCTCTCTGAATAGACACAACTTTCCCATTTTTTCCTAATGGAAATCTATTTTTTTTTTTTTTTGGAATTATCCTTAGTCTCTCTGTAAAAACAAACAAACAAAAAAACCAGAATATTTGGGGAATGAACTAAAAATGTACTTTTGCTGAACACATTTTTATGACTTGAGTTATGATTTTCCTAAGCTATGTAGGTTTAGGTTCCTTTGTGATGAAAGGAACTAGGAATCACAATGTGGGAGCTTGTGAAATCTGCCATTTTGATATAATTTGGTCATATAAATAAATCTCTTTAGTAATGTACACAGCCTTGATTGAGCTTAGGCTGAAAACATTAGGCACACTGCAGTATTTTATCTTTATTCATATGAGTATTTATTTATTTGCTCTTCACCTTCTGAAAATAACTTATGGAAGGAGATCTTATTTAGTATTGGTTCATAGGGTATAGTCCCCATGGCCCACAAAGTCAATGTGATCCCCAAATAAAATCTCATAGTGATTGAGCTGCATATGTGTAGGCTTGACAGATGGCTGATTTCATATGTTAGATTGCTGCCTCCAATGTTAAGGAAGAGACTGGGTCAATATTCATTTGTGGTTGACTGTCTTACTCGTATCAAGCACGTTGAAGGAGACTGTGAATCAGCCTCTCTACCTTTCCACCTTTCGGGATCTCCTCAAGGAGGAAGTGCTAGGTTCCTGGAAGTGCTGGGAATAGAGATCTCTGAGTTCTAAAAACCACTTCCTCCCAAGTTAAAGAAAAAAGCCCGTTGGGTCCATTGTCATGGTTTTCAGACTATCTTCAAACAGAGGGATTACAAAGTTTAAAGTATGAAGAGTGGAAACTGCATTAAAAAAATAACACTTTTGCTTTGCTACTTTAAAAAAATATTCTCCCTTAGGAAACATTCTAAGATGCACATTTAGCTAATTTTTAATTACTTTTTGCTCCTGAGTGTGTTCCCTTGGTGTCTACTTGATGTTACACGTTTGTCAGTCATTTAAAGAACAACAGATAGGGCCATGACTGTGGCTAAGAAGCAGGGTACTTGCTTCCATGTATGAGTATCTGGGCTCAACCTGTCAGTCCTGAAAAACAAACAAACAAACAAACAATTCAATAAAACTTTTCTATCTGTCCTAGCTCTATATATTACAGGGCTCAGCAATGAGGAGGACTACAGCTTGCTTTCCCGAGAAGTTTGTCTTTTAAACTCTAACAAAATTATGCTTGAGATTCTGAAAAGAAAAACAGCAGAAGCAGCAACAATATCTCTCTTGTGCAAATGTCTTCCATGCCGGGGTTTCAAAGAAGATTGAAAATGAGAAGTTCAAAATAAATCCTTATTTTGATTGCCTTACAAGCAGAATCTGAGCCAAGGCAGGCGTGAGTGGATGTTATTCCGGAACCAGATTTTAGGGTGCAGTCATGTGGCAGGGAACTGAACTGGTAGGAGGGGGAGTTAATCCTGGAGTTGGTCACTATGGAAAGAATAATTTCATGACTTGTGACAAGAGTTAAAGAAAGGGAGAACAAGAGACAAGTGGTTCGAGGAGAGTATTAAAGATCCTCGAGAAAGCAAACGAAGGGGACATTCTGTCTCCTATACTGTCCATGTACCTATCGTGTCATGGCACTACATATATGGAGTCATTGTCTTTGGGAAAAAGTGATGTCCTTGTCCTGGATTAGATTTAAAATTCATCCCCTCTATACTTACAACTCTGTTGCGTTGGACTTGGATTTCTAACATTTTCCAGAGAAGATATTCCTATGACTTTCATTATTTATTTGATGCAAGTAAACTGTGCTTAGTATCTAGGATCCCTCGCAAATAATTGCTCTCAAATCTTAACCATGCGTCCTAGTCCAAACCCAATGGAGACACTGAGAGCAGCTGCTGGGTACTGCACACCTTGTTGACTTGATACATTGGCCCTGGCTGATTAACTGGGTGATTCCCGTTTCCTGCATCTCCATTTCTCATAGTTTGAAAGCCAGGAATCCATTGCTACTAAGTCACTTCTTCCCAAGTGTAGCTAATTCCCATTCTAATAGAAAATGGAAGGAAATGGTTTTCCTCTGGGTCTCTTTAATCCCTTGCTTGGAGTGTCCAAAGAGTGGTGAGGTTTTAGTTGTGTAATTTCTCAAAGAACGTCAAGCTCTTTGGAGACTGTCAGTGAAAAAGACAGGGACCAAGGCAGGCAGCCAGGGAAAGGCATCTTTGGGATCAGAAAGAAAATGACATAAGAAGGGTGATAGCCTGTCACTGCAGATGAGGACCAGATGGAATTCCCAGGGAAGCCCCTTTCCTGTTTTTCATCAAAACCCTGGCTCCACTCAGTCACTTTCTTTGTTGATTGACCTTTCAGACACTGAAAGACGGAAAGGAGCTTTCCAAGGGTATTTTACAGGTCCCCATAAATATATTCCCCTCCTAGACTTTACCCCACCAACCACAGAAGACAGGTAAAAATGGAAGATCAGAAAAAAAAATCTTTCCTACAATAACGATAACGATTGAAACACTGAACCATTCAGTTTTTATTTTCATCTTTGCACAACCAGTACTTACCTGGGAAGAGAGGGTCACAACTAAAGAATCACCTCCAACAGATTGGCTTGTGGGTATGTCCGTGGGTAACTGCCTGTATTGATAGGTGTGGGAGGGCCTAGCACCATCCCTGGGCACATAGGCCTAGGATGGATTAGAAAGCTGGCTGACCTTGAAACAGAGAGCAAGCAAGCCAGTCAACAACTTTCCTCAGAGTTCCTGTTCCAGATCTCTGCCTTAGTTTCCCTCAGTGATGGACCTGTTACATGAAGTATTTGCTGAAACAATCCCCCTTCTCCCCCTAAGTTGCTTTTGTTCAATGTGTTTTGTCACAGTACTAGGAATCAAACAAGAACAGGCATTTACCATATGACTGACTGTTGTTTTCTTGATCCAGTCACTGTATTATGTTAGTCTAGCCCTCTTTCAAATGCGAGTGATAGGTCTTCCAGATAGTCAAAGCATACTTCTGGCTCTGAACTACACTATTCCTTGATTTACAGGTACATATACTTGCTATGATGCTATTAAACTTACCCTCCTTCCCTGAGCTCAGTTTATACTGGGTTCTTTCTTCTTAAGTAAGCTTTCTTATTTCTTATTTCTTAGTGGCAAGCTGGAAGCAGATAGTTCCAAGTTTAAGTCCTACCCCATCTCCATGAAAGATGAGTGCTATTTCTTTGTAGTGTTTTGATAAATTAGAATAAATTTCATTGGCCTGGTTAAGTTTTAAGCTATGATGGTTTGAATAGGACTCCCATAGATTCATGTGTTTGAGTGCTTTGCCATAGGGAATGGTACTTTGGGAGGTTTGGCCTTGTTGGAGGAAGTGTACCTTCACTGTGGAAGTGGGCTTTGAGGTTTTATATGCTTAAGCTATGCCCAGTGTGGTATACAGTCTCCTCCAGCTGCCTGATAAGATCTCTTAGCTCCTCCAGCACCATATCTGCCTGTACACTGCCATGCTTCCTGCCATGGTAATAATGAACTACAAATGGACTGAAACTGTAAGCCAGCCGCAATTAAATATTCTCCTTTAAAATTGTTGCTGTGGTCATAGTGTCTCTTCATGGCAATAAAACTCTAATATAGAAGTCTACCTTTGAACCTATCAATAGATATAGTTATGCGATACTCAGTTTCCCTGAGCCCTTTCCAGTTCCATCCCTGGGGGTATGGTTGGGATCAGCCCTGCTCAAACCATGAGGGCTTTACTAAGATGTTAAGAATCTATTCCATACATAGTTCAGCCCAGAGAAATCCTGATATGAAATTTGTGAGATAGGAGTCGGTAGAAGTTACATTTTTCTAAAGGTCACATGTGCAAATTGATTGTCTTCGATACTGGCTCAGTTGACCATCAGCACCCCAAGCCACCAGCCAGCACTGAGCTGAAGATTCTGTAGTGAATCCGTTTCCTGAGTCCTGCTTAAGCTACTCTTAGGAGATCCCACTTCTGCTCCCATGTGTCCTGTACCCTCTGGTTCTCTTAAAAGCTCTGACATAAACAGTCTTGCCCAGTCCTGACTTGCACAGACAGCTAAGTGACCAACTGACCAGTGCTGTGCACCCTATCATGCATCTGTCCCTGTATTTGTGAAAGGCTCTATTCTGACTAAATTCTTGAGTTCCTACCATACATGCAGTGGTTGCTTCCTCAACCACCCACCTATGAATACACTAAACAAGTAAAGTAGCATATGTTCATTATGCTGGTCTCTCTCATTTTATAGATGAAGAGCCAAATCGGAAGATCAAAAGTGTTAACAATTCCTCCCATAATCACTGAATTAGGTGAAAGGATTTCCACTCAAGCCTGTCTGACTCAGACAATATTGAGTCTTGTTTGTATCTCAATAATAGATTCCACTCTAGCCTCTTGTAGCCCATATATATATATATATATATATATATATATATATATATATACTGTGTGACAGGTTAATTTGGTTTTCTTTAAAAAATGATTTTAAGAAGGAGAAGAGCAGAAAATGGGAGGAGAAGGAGCAGGAGGAGATTCTGACTGACTTTTATTAAAACAAACAAACAAACAAAAAAGGATTAGCCAGATAATACTTGCTGAGACTCTGGGAGAAAAAAGTGGAGCCTTGCTGCATTCCATCTGCTGGAGTAAGGCCCTGTTTATGCTCATGGCACGTGAAGCTGCATATCAGTAACCTGACTCTTCTGAGCTAGCACGTCTGTCCTAGGAAGGCCCCTCAGAATTTGCGATGGCCACTCAGTCAAACTTTCACCTACTTTCTGTCTTGGTTGGCACTTTTGAAGTGTTTCAGTCATGATTGAGTCTCAGAAGTGAATTCAACTTGTATTCTCTTGCTTGTTTTGGCTTTAAAAAAAAAAAATAAGAGAAGAGCCTCCAATCCCTTTCCCTCAGACATGCTTGGGAACCCCCTGGATCATTGCAGGGTACCCACCAAAGCAATGTGAGTCTTTCTGAGTATGATCAGAATGAGTCTTTCAAATCCTATTTACATCACTTAGTGCTGGAAGATTTGAGTGAGAGGGAAAAGAAATGAAAGCAGATTAAAATTTAAAATAAAAAATGAAAATGAGAACCAGGTGGCTTTCATAAAACATTCATAAAGCCAATGAGTGGAGTTCATTAGGAAGTGGTGAAGAATCCCCCAGACACATTGGATGTTGTGAGGATGGACATCCCATCACTGGGAAGTTCCCTTTGGCAGGAAAAACCTGTCTACTGCCTGTGGTTTCACAGAAATGCTCAGTTAAAGGGCTTCTTAAAGGGAAGAGTAACATGAGTGAGTATAGGTGCCTGCCTCAAGCAAAATTAAGAACGAGTAGGAAAGGCATGACAGTGAGTTTGGGTGGGAGCTGGAATGTTCACACCCAATGGGTTCAGCCTTGTCACAGTAGTGCACAAAGGTATTGGTGAGGCGGAAAGACTAGAGCCCACAAGGCTGATTTCCAGGTTATGGCTAATTCAGAGTGCCTGTGTGACCCCCACTTCTCCTGATTCATTGTCGTCCTTATAAAAGATGAGGCTGAATGAAAGGATCTCTGATGGCCCTGATGCTGTGGGCCTAGGCATAGTTTGGGGAACATAGGAAAGGCTGGTTTCTGGTTGAATGCAGGTGGTAACTTGGGAGGAAGAAAGAAGAGCATTACCTTTCTGAAGTGACCCAGCTAGTTTCCGTCCTGCCCCCATGCTCTTCCTGGGTTCCATCCTTAAGGGCATGGGTCTCTTTAAAGTCTTTTGTTTCTGGTCATCTGCACTCCACTGTTCTCTTTGAACTATATTGCCTGGTGCCTACATTTCCTAGGAGTGTGTTGGCTGGTGCCCTTAGGAGCAGAGCAGAAGAGGCATCTCTGAGCTAGCAAATTAAGACAGAGATATGAGCCTCTTTGTGGTATCATACTGCAGCCAGACCAGAGTCAGAGGGTAATCCATGCTCTGGCCAGAGCACAGAGGTGACAGAGGTGACACAGGCAAGCTGAATGCACACCCTGGGGCTCTCTGGAGTCCAATCAGCTCTGGAAACTTTCACGAATGTTGAATTCACTTGACACTTCACAGCAAAAGCTGAGCCTTGAGCCATCTTTCCTTCAGTAGTTCAATTTGTTTTTCCAGTTGCCTTTCCCAGCGCAACCATCTGCCCTTAGGCATGTGGGTATAAAGTAGTGAACTTATGAAGACCAAAGAGTCATTCTCACGAACACACATGGTAAGCTCACATGATCCTCCTATAGGCCAAAAAATGTTTGTATCTTTTCTGTCCTTGTCCCCAAATCAATTTCTAGTAATTGAAATTTTCAAAGAATCACAAAGGATTTTAAAGCAGAATTCCTTGCAGTATGCATGGTTAACTTCAAGGCCCATCTTCAACCTGTTTTGCCATTATCATTATTGTTTTGTAAATTAAACTCATTATATCTAAGATAAACTCATTGGGATACTTTGACTTTCTTTGTAGATGGAAGCCATTTGTGGTGACTTGTGTGAGACACATACCCCATTGGCTCATGTATTCAAATATCTGGTCTCCAGTTGGTAGTGTTGTTTTGGGGAAGTTATAGAACATTTAGGAGGCAGAGCCTTGCTGGAGAATGTATGTCACTGGGGTCCATTCTTGAGGGTTTATATCCAACTCCATGTTCTGCTTCCTCAATGTTTCCCATGTATAACTAAAAATGTAATTAATCAACTTCCTGATCTAGTTGCCTTCTTCCATGCCTTCCCAAACATCATGGACTCTGGAATTGTAAGACAAAATAATCTCTTTCTTCTATGAAATCCTTTTAACTTCTGTAACTACTATACCCTAAAGGAATGAAGTAACCTGGCACAGATCACAAGTATATGTAGAAGTGCCACTTTCAGGGGTATTGTTGGTCTTGATTGTCATCAGTGCTGACAAATGTAAAGATGGCAGACACCAAAGAATATTAGGAAGAATAGTGCTTAGAATCAGAACTTCCTGATTCAAATCCTTTTGATTAGTAGTATGGCCTTAAATTGATGACTTCCAGTTACCCTCTCTGTAAACCTGGAATGATAAAATTGATCCCAAAGGCAGTGCTAGTTAAAAGAAACAATACGCCAGCCAGGCAGTGGTGGTGCACGCCTTTAATCCTAGCACTTGGGAGGCAGAGCCAGGCAGATTTCTGAGTTCGAGGCCAACCTGGTCTACAGAGTGAGTTCCAGAACAGCCAGGGCGACACAGAGAAACCCTGCCTTGGAAAAACAAAACAAAACAAAAAACAAAACAAAAAAAAAGAAACAATACAGGCAAAAATCTATGCCACATATAGGTACTCAGTAAGTTGATCAAAGTACAGCTAATACACACTCAGAGTTAGCTGACTGGTAGGTTTTCTGTTGAGACCTACTGTTCAAGGGTAACATCAAAGATTTTGTTATGTTCCCTTACTAACCAAACAAAGATGAAACCATATGCTTTTGTGTTCCAGGGATTACTGATTTTTCAGGAAATTAGCATACAATAAAATAATTTACGTGGGAGGCAATGTTCAGATCTCAGATAACAAATGCAGCCAATTAGCCAGAATAATCCAGTCTTACTGACACAATCATTTCCATGTAAGAAGCCACACCTGCCAAATTCGGAAAAACAGATCCTTTGTGATTTTTCCTGGAGCCCCAGCATCAGGGAGCTGCCAGGGGAAAGGAAATGAATGCCCTTTTCAGTCCTCTTTAATTTCTTGGCCCCATATTCATCAAGATACTGAACATTTTCAGAAGGGGTCGGCTTCTTCCCGTCATTCTCTACCCCAGACCTTTTACTCTCTCTAGAGGCCATTTCATGAGACATAACCAAGTTTAATCTCCCTTGAAATACCAACTGGGTTTGTCTTTGAGCTTCACTTCCAGGCTCAGGTCTCCAGTTTCTTGCTTAATGTCATAATTAGAAGAAAGTCTTGAGAGGATTTTTGTCCTGACTGAACAGACACTTGAGCAGCCAACTAGCAAGGCATGTCTTGGCTTCATCCTTGTACTCCCTGCAACATGGCTCCCTGGTAAGACAAGGCTGTAACCTGGATAGATACCAAACTGGCTCAAAGAAAGTGTGTGACTTCTATGTGGTACAGACAGTTTAATCCTGAAAACATGAGGGTTCTCATACTCTTCTTAGTCATCAAGAAGGCTCTACCCTCTCTGCTTGCTCCCCACTGCTTCTTGGGTTCCTTCTTGCCTATTCTCTATGCCCGTCCATTGGAAGACATGTGGTTTGAATCCCTCGGCAGAGCTAGGTCTGATCAGAAGTGAGGAGGGGCGGCTTTTGAATATTGCTCAGTGGCAGAACACTTGTCTACCATTGCCCAAGGCTTCAGGTTCAATCTCTAATGTGTCCACATGAGCTTATGCGTGTGCACATGCCGGCGCCCTCAATGTTTTAATTTAAAAATAATCAGATTTTAAAAAGAAGTTGTACAAAGGATGGAGAAAATCTTTTTTCAAAGTAGCTTTTAAGTCTTCATAGATCTAGACAGAGATGGGAAATTATCTTGAGTGTAATTTTTCTACCATTTTTTTTTTTTTAGGTTGTCAACATTGTTTGTTTAAATGAGCAGACATGTAAGTCTAATTTCCCTGAATTATTACATGGCTCCCTCAAAATCTTTGAATTCACTTATTGATTCTTCTATTTATCAAACACTGAGTGTCTGTAATGGATGACTTGTTTGAAAATCACAAGTGGGTATACTTAAATGTCTCAGAATGTTAACACATTTACTGAGTCTAGTTCAGAGCATGAGCATTTCCATGGGCCTGAAGTGATTTGTTTTACCTCCCATCTTTGTAATTCTGGATCATTACATCAAATAAGATATGACCTGGGCCTTATAATGTGTGGATTCAATAGCAGCTTTTCTTGAAGTTAAAAATAAAGAATTTATAAATGCACATTGTGTCATCTAGTTTGACAGTACCAGAAGAATCCAGCCCAGGCTGCATGTAATTACTGACATAACTGAGTTTGTATCTGCTCATGTCCAACTTTTGCCTCACTTCTTTTCTTATCTATTTCCGTATGCTTCCTGATCTTATTGGATAAATAAGACAACTTTTATTATTTTATGTTTTTTCCTATAGAGATGCTCTTTTAAAAGAAATAACTCTAGATATTGTAGCCTGTGGCATTAGTTTATTACAATTAAAGATTAATGGACTAGGATGTAGCTTAGTTGGTAGAGTGCTTTCCTAGCATGCTCAATGCCCTAAATTTAATCTTGGGCACCACAAACGCTGGGCATGGTAGCACTCAGCTGTAATCCAAACACAGAAGAATCAGAAGTGTCATCTTTGGCAACGAGCAGATAAATAAATAAGCATGTTCTTTATTTCAAACAAAAGGATTAGAGATATAGCTCACAGGGAGATCATCTGCCTATCATGTAAGAAGCTTTGGATTCAGTGGCCAGTACCATAAGATAAAGTTAAAAAAAAAATCCTCTTTATCCTAGGCTGGAACTGTAAATCAGTAGAAGAGGGCTTGCCTAGTATGTGAGGCACTGGGTTTGATCCACAGGCACAGACAATATAATTAAAACAACCACAACAACCACCACCACCACAAAAACTATTATTTTGCCATTCCCCAAGAGTAGGTAGAATATCTTAAATGTATTTACTTGGCCTTTGTGAAACATTAGTTTTATAATTAATTTTAATTTTACACTTTTAGACTCTACCAAAACATTATATCATTGTCTTTAAAAAAGAAACAAAAACTGCCCATACATTTGTCTTTTTTATTGTTCTTTAACCTTTCCTGAATTTCCATTTTTTCATCTGGGATGGATTTTATTTTTGTAATGCATTCCTTACGTTGCCAAATTCTACTCTTGTCTTTATTTCTGATTTGTTTATTGTTGTGGAAAGTATCTTTCACCATGTACAGAATTCTGTCTGATATCTCATTCTCTTGATGCTGCATGTAGCCTTGTCTCCTCATTTTATTGTCTCTTCGCTTTCATAATTTCTGTTGAAAAGTCAGTTATCATTCTTATTGTTCATTTGAAGGCAAAAAAATCTTTACCATGCCCCCATGTCATTGAGTTTTTCTCCTTTGATTACCAATTTAGACACTTTATGCTTGAATAAACTTTGCATTTATTTTCTTTAAAATTCATGGATGTATTAAAGCCCATGTGATCTTTGTCAGGTTTTGAATATTTTTGGTCATTGTTTGTTCCAATGTTGCTTTTCTGCCAACTTCAGTGTTACCTCCTCTGAAATTCCATTTGTACGTGTTCAGCTTTTTCACAAAATTCAAGTGCCTCTTATAATATCTTCTACTATTTGACCTCTCCCTATATTTCAGTTGGCATCTTATTGAGTTATTAATTTCAGAAATGATACTTTTTTCAAAACATTTATTTGATACTTTAAAAAGACGTAACTTCAGAAGGCCTCTTTAAAGTGTTCTTGTTTTATTCTCTGCTATCTTTTCTCTTGTTTTCTTGAAAATGTTAATTATACTTATTTTGAAGTACTTAACTTCTAACTTTGATTAGTTTGTGATTTTGCTGCTATGTAGAGTCTACTTTGTACATGAAGAACCACAGATTCTCAAGTCACAGATGTGACTTGAGAGTCACATCTAACAAGTGGGGTCTTCTTTCCTCTGGTAGAGCAGGCAAGCATTTGATCACTCCAGCTCAATGAGCAATTGAACTTTGTCTTGGTTTAACAACCTATTCACTCTTGATTTCTATGAGTGGCCATGTGTGGCTCTTTGGCTTTAAAAAAAATTATTAAACTTTTCTTTATTTACATTTCTAATATTATCGCCTTTCCTGGTCACCCCATCCCTGAAATTCCCTATCCCATTCCCCCTCGCCCTTCTTCTATGAGGGTGTTCCCCCACCCATCCATCCACTCCTCCCTACCCTGGCTTTCCCCTACACTGGGGCATTAAGCCTTCACAGGACCAAGGGCCTCTCCTCCCTTGGATGATCGACAAGGCCATTCTCTGCTACATATGCAGCTGGAGCCATGGGTCCCTCCATATGTACTCTTTGTTTGGTGGTTTAGTCCCTGGGGGTTCTGGGGGTTCTGTTTGGTTGATATTGTTGTTCTTTCTATGGGGTTGCAAACCCCTTCAGCTCCTTCAGTCCTTTCTCTAACTCCTCCATTGGGGACCCTGTGGTTGGTCCAATGGTTGGCTGCAAGCATCTACCTCTGTATTTGTCAGGCACTGGCAGAGCCTCTCAGGATACAGCTATATCACCTGTCAGCATGCACTTCTTGGGATCCACAACAGTGTCTGCATATGGATGGGATGGATCCCCAGGTAGGGCAGTCTCTGATGACCTTTCCTTCAGTCTGTGCTCCATACTTTGTCTCTGAATTTCCTCCCTTGAGTGTTTTATTCTCCCTTCTAAGAAGGACTGAAGCATCCACACTTTGGTCTAACTTTTTCTTGAGCTTCATGTGGTCTGTCAATTGTATCTTGGGTATTCTGAGCTTTTGAGTTAAGAGCCTTATCCTTGAAAGTGGTGAGAATGTTAATCTACAATTGACCTGTAATAGATACCATATATGAATCAAATTATATAACGTAAACACTCATACGGTGTTTTCATCTTGAATTTTCTTCCTTGCATCTTTATCCTGTTGCCAAAAGTCAATATTAAGTGGAACCATTTGGCATTGTACAATACTTTTGAAGGCTTTAACTTAGATTGTATTTAGGGCTCTGATATTTAGTTTTCAATTTCATCAAATGATATCATCTTGAAATAAATAAGATGCATGTACAGATACAATGAAGAATAAAAAGTAACTTATGATTCTATAATATATCCTGATATTATTCCACACTCACAATTTAGAGTTAACTTTAAAGCAGATATAAATTCCAATTTATACAAAAAGACAAGTTCAAAATGGAAACGTTTGTGAGTGACTGAACTTCCCGTGATCTTGATTTCTATTAGCTTATAACAAAGTATTGAGAAAAATAGTTAATACTGGAATTGAGGGAAGCATATTTCATAGCTTATTTCAACTCACTAGAGGTATTTCTAGGAATTAGGAATCCCAAGTCAGCAACTTCACAGCAACATCATTAGGCTGTCTGTGTGTGTGTGTGTGTGTGTGTGTGTGTGTGCGCGTGTGTGCGCACGTGCGCGTGTGCGTGTGCATGTGTGTACTTAACAAACACATTGGGCAGCCCAGTTGGAATATTTTTCAATGCTAATAGTCTTCACACAAAACTTCATGATGCAACATTTTGAGAAAACGGTTGAGTCCTAGAATCTGCCCCCAAAGTGGGTACTTTAGAGACCTCTCCTTTGCAAGTAGAGAATCTAGTTAGTTTTCCTATCAAGATTTAGTGCTTACTTTCTTGCTCTGAGAAATTCCTACCAGCAACCAGCTGTTAAGAAATCATCTGTGAACACTAACTGCTACTGTGCACTGTCAGCATTTTACAAAAGCTTACCTCACAAAAGAGGGCTTGAATTCTATGTTTGGTACAAGTTTGTGTGTCAAAATCAATAGATATTCTCAGCCTTTATTTGTAGTTTGTTTAGAGTTATGTCTCTTTGGCTTGTACAAAAATCTCCAAAACAAATTCAAAATAATTTGCTACATACTATGCTTTATGATCTATGAATCTGAGTGTTTTCCCTTCAAAGATGGCCTCCACTCACCTATTTCCTTCAAGGAGATCCCACACTTCCTTCCAACAGCCTGTCCATCTCTGAGTGGATTAATGAAATTAGTGTCCTCATGGGCTCATCTCCTCTTAATAACATCACCACAGCAGAGGGGCATCAAGTCTTCAATGCATGAAATGTTAAAGACATCTTATATCCAAATCTATATCCACAAGTTTAATATAAATCAAATATGTAGACAAAATGGATTAAACAAACCAGAGAAGACATTTGGGAATAGTAACACCTCAGGTTGCTTAAGTGTCTTTTTTTTTTTAGTGGTTGAAGAAAGAGAACATTTAAAAAAAGGAAAACTCTTGAATGTATCAGATTCTAACCCTTGGAGAATCTACAGGATGGATCCTGGCCAGATGCAGGAAGGAGAAGGTGTTAGCAGATGTTGAGATGCTGTTTGGGTTGGAGCATCTTCCACTAGGAAATCTTCGTTAAAAGAAATGATTCCTAAACCAGATGTCAAAACTCAGCCCAGAATTAACACAAGGACACATTTTCCATTTCAATGCAACCTCCACAACAGTGAGAAGGAGAGAGGATCATGGTGACCAGCTGAGGTGAGGTATTGGCATTCTTATTAGGGGGCATCTGTAATTGGGAAGTGTTTTCCTTGAGAAACCAGTGAACATTATTACTTTGCCATGATAGCCAGGAACAGGAAAGGTCTTGTTTCAGAGCCTGAGGAAAAGAACTACTGAATGCACCAAGAAGCCATTGCTTTATGAGCACAAGTGACGCCTGACAGGCCCTCATGGAAAATTCCTTCAGACATGCTTGGAGGACATTGTGGTGTAGCAGCAAGGGCAGCATGATGTTTCTCTGGTTGCCAAGTATGTATGAAGGAACCTAGAATCTATCTCCCTTGCAGACCCACAAAAACAGAGTCAAATCATTTTAAAGCATCAGTATTGTTCTTCAGATGACAAACCATTGAGGACTAAGTGGGAGGGCCAAAACTGGGGTTCTGGGACTCCCCATTCTTTCTATTGATTGGCTCCTGGTATGACCAGAGTAAAACTCCTCCCAGTTCAATTTCCTACTCCAGGAAGTAGATTTTTAAAGAGCAAGGAAAGAAGGGCAAAGATTCCCTCCATTGTCTTCCATATGCAAATATTTCTAGGGAAAAGAACATCCATGGACAGTTAGGAAACATGAGAGAGACAGTGTCTTCCCTTGAAGTGAAATTACTATAATTAGAAACACATGCAGTGATGTGCAATGGTAACCAAGTCTCCATTAATTATTTAAGAAGTCACTTCTTTTCTTCCTCCTCCTTTTCTTCTTCCACCTCCCCCTCTTCTTCCTCCTCTTCTTCCTCCTCTCTATGAAGGGACAAAAGGCATTTAGAGGTAACAAGCCTTCCTTTCTCAGAGAAACATTCCTTTTTGTAATAAGAAAGATGGACGCTGGCTAGGTAGACACAGCAACATGAGGACTGCACATGGACAAAGGCAAACCTTCGATCCAAATTATCACAACTGAGAGGTGTGTCTGTGGAACTATAGTTAGGAGTCATTTACAAAGTCACCAGGGCATGACAGGGTGAACTCCAAATGCCTGCCTAAAGGGTCACTAATCTGCTGGCTTTGGCCAAGTGGTCATGGTGGTTGAAGTTGGACCTGAAGATCATTTCTCTTCTCAGGTGTAACATTTCCCAATTCGGAGTCAGCCCTTGTGGTCCCCAAGTTGTCAACATATCTGTCTTAGGGGAAGTGGCACTTCAATGTCACCCAGTAGGAATGCTAGGGGAGAAAAGCCTGCTGAAGCCTTTCTATGAGTAAGGAGCCGAGGAAGCTAAAACAACAGAGCAAGTGCAAGGATTGAGGTGCCATAAAATGGGTCTGGACCTTTGTGAGGGAGACATGGGAAGCTTTAAGAAAACCTACCTGATTTATGTCAGTGACTTAGTTTTTAACCATCCTTATAGCTCTAGGCCCAAAGTCCTACCAAGAAGCTTGCAAGTTGGAGTTAGTTCAAGTAAAATAAGCTGACACTATGATGGTCAGAAGAAAGCTAGATGGCAATCCAAATACTTACTCTAGAAGCAGTTCAATTTACCCTGTCTGTTAGGGTCACTTACAGGTAGAGACATGCAGTGATGGTAGACTACAAACTGATAAGGAGAACTATCCAAATGTCTTAGCTACTTGTCTCCTTGCTGTAGCAGAATACCCAGACAAAAGCAGTTTAAGAATGGAAGCATTTATTTTGGCCCACTGTTTCAGGAGGTATACAGTCCATGGTTCATAGCAGGGAAATCACAGTGGTGGGTGCCTGAGGCAGCTGGTCCCATTGTATCCACAGTTGGGATGAAGGGAAGGATGAATACCCATATTTACCTGGTTTTTTCCTTTTTTATGCAGCCTAAGACTCCAGCCTAAGGATATGTCTTCTCAGCTCAATGAACATAATCAAGATAACTTGTTGCCACTGTGGCTGGAGGCCTGTCTCCTAAGAGATTCCAGCTCTGGTCAACTTGACAGTCAACACTAGCTATCACACCAATCAATCTCCATTTTGAACAAAGGAACAAAATAGGGAATCATACGATGGGCAGGATTGTCAGAGAAAACAGACATCAATTCACCCATCTTTTCAGAGTAATTACTTTATCTAGAGAAAACAGGAAGTCAGGAGAGGCCTTGAGGCAAGATCTCCACAAGGCCCCATTGGCCATCCTATGGGCTGTGTAAGAGAAACTCTGACATTCATAAGGCAGAGAAAGCAACAATGACCATGATGAGATGCTTTAGTCACATTGATGACAAAACATAAATCCTACAATACTTATTTCTCTTAAATCACTTACCAGTAATGTATAGACCTGTGGGAGAAAGCCAAATATTTACTCAAATTAAAAGAATAGGACTAAGGCTATTGCTCTGTGGTAAAGTGGGACAAGCACTGAGTTAAATCTCAATGAGAACTGAGAGAATGAGCAGTTACCTGCTGTGCAGACTGGAACCCCACAGGTAAACCTGGCTGTCTCAGTGGCTCAGGTATTTATCTGGTGGTCCTTTGGGTTCGATTTGCTTTCTGTATAAACATATTTTGCTTTTGATTTGGCTTGCTGTGTTTGACGCTACAGTTTGAGTCCACAAAGCCCATTTCTTCCTGACCACTCTCTCCAGCTGGAACCCATCTTGCCTGTCTCATTGTCAGTGTGGGACCTCAGAGCCCTGTCTCTGAACCATACAGAATCTGTTTTCTCTCCAGGAGAGCTAAGTGTTAACGCTGTCCTGAGAGCATTAGCCTTACAGGAAGATTGATAGAGATTTCAGAGTGCAGAGGATAAAGCTTGTGTGGGGGAAGCAGGGGAGGGTTGAGCTGTGGCAGCAGGGCCCGAGGCAGAGGGAACCAAAAAGATTGCTCAGAGAATTTCTGCTTTCCCCATTGCCTCTTCCATCTTTATTTTAAATGCAGTTTGATGTCTGTATAGAAATGTGGAGATAGGCAAAGAAGCTAAACCATACAAGATGCTAAAACGTAGCTGGAAACACAGCAGGAGGGAGAAAATCGTATTTCCCAGGAACAGCACCCATAGAGTTGACAGGCTTCTGAGGACAGGCCACACCTGGAGGGGAGTGCAGATGCAGGTGGACAGAGCCTCAGGGGTCTACTTGAATAGCAATGACTGTTAAAATTCCTTTCTTCACGAAGAGGCTGAGCCTGTTGGCAATTAATTCATTTTCCTAAGAGAGGGTGCAGCAAACTATTTCTGCAAAGTGAAAAGCTGAGAGCATCACTGGCTTCCGTGATTTCTCCATGTACATTTAAATGAGCTAGAAAGTAGACATTTATAGTAATACACCAAAGTGCTTATGCTGTCTGGAGCATCTATGGCGAATTCCACCTCCAGTGTCTTTTCAACCTGGAAACTTCGCTTCTGAAGTGGATGAGTCTTTTGGGCAGATTTGTTTTTTATCTTCCATACAAAATCTCTCATGTTTCCTTTTATATATAGCCTGAAGCAAGTCAGTGGGACAGTTGAGGTGATATGCCCTCCTTTATAAACGCATTATTGTCTCAAACGATCAAGTGCAATTCAGCTAATTATTCATTGTTTCGGGAATATCCTGGACTGTTGATAATAGCAGGTGTTATCTCTGTTTAATACCGCTGCCACCACTAAGTTGATCCTCATGAGAATGACAGTGGTCAAACTGACAGCATTTTAGGGGATTACTGAAGAAGCACAAGACAATTGCCAGTAATCCAAGGCATTCTTCTATCAGAAAGTGTTTTCAACTAATTCAGATTATACTATTTGAGTAGGAAAGAGAAAAATCAGAAGATAGAACCTGGTAGACATTAGAGAAGAGATACTTTATAAATCAATTTACAGTCAAATAACAGTATCAGTTTCCCATAACCTGAATGGGTTCCAGGGAATGAATATTTGTTTCCCTGTCCCCCAATTCATATGCTGAACTCATCCCTTCTGCATTGGTTCTTGGGGGTTTATGTCATGAAGATATGGTTCTGATGATAGTACTCATGCTCTTAAAAGATGAAACCATCATTTGGTCTGTGTTATGTTTGTAACCCAGAGTGATCTATTGAAGATATCTGCAAAGCAAGCAGAGGGTCTTTACAAGACACTGTATCACTTATTAACCTGCTTTTCAATTGCTGTCCACCGGAACTGTGAGAAATTAATGTGAATGTTTAAGTTACCAAATCTGTGGCTAAAGTAGGCTAGGCTGCCTATAATCATCATTACATTTTATACACTTTCCATAGCAAGATATTTTGACTGGTTGGAGGGTTTTCAACATAGACGCTTCCAACAGCATAGTGCTTTGGCGTGTTCCTATAAATGTCTACTTTCTACAGCAGAAGGCTTCTCCCCCATCCTTCATTCCCCACACCCTGAGATACAAAGTTTGCTTCTGAGTTTAGGAGTTCTAAGCAAATGGCTTTCTTTAGTCTGTGTCTTAGTCAGGCTTTCTATTCCTGCACAAACATCATGACCAAGAAGCAAGTTGGGGAGGAAAGAGTTTATTCAGCTTACACTTCCAAATTGCTGTTGATCACCAGAGGAAGTCAGGACTAGAACTCAAGCAGGTCAGGAAGCAAGAGTTGATGCAGAGACCATGGAGTGATGTTCCTTACTGGCTTGCTTCTCCTGGCTTGCTCAGCCTGCTCTCTTATGGAACCCAAGACTTCCAGCCCAGGGATGGCACCACCCACAAGGGGCTCTATCCCCTTGATCACTAATTGAGAAAATACCCCACAGCTGGATGTCATGGAGGCACTTCCCCAACTGAAGCTCCCTTCTCTGTGATAACTCCAGGATGGGTCAAGTTGACACACAAAATCAGCCAGAAGAGTCTGCCTTTCCTTTTTATCCATGTAGCCATGGATATGTGAAGGAATGGAGACACACGCATTGCCCCAGCCCATGCCAAGAGATTAGATTGTTCCCAGCTGTGGATCAACCACAGACCTGGGCAAGGAGGCTGCTGAGAATTAACTCACTCTAAGGAAGGAGACAAAGAGACTAACAAACAAGGGTCCACCTTTGCACTTAAATCATGAGAAAGGAGTACTGAAAACAAACAACAGGCTGCTTAAGCTGGAACTCACACAGACCCAAATGAGCAGGTGTATCCTGTGAATAAAGTGATGGAGTTCTTTTGGCATAAATAGGGCCACATGTTGGTATTCGAGCAGTGACCTGAAATTCAGAAGATATTTCGTCATCATCATTGTTGTTTTTCACTGCACTGGGCTGGTAAATGGACTCACGTTTTTGTCATCTTAAAGTCACCTTCACTTTGCAGCTCACTTGAGTGCTTGGAAGATCACCTGAGTGCCTGCACCAGTCCTGTGTCTGTCTTATATTGAATGGAGCATCCGGGCTCCTTCCATGGTTAAGGTGATTGAGCAGAAAGGATCCATTCCTAATTCCAGCAGCATCTCTGGAATAGCTATGTGAAGGAGCACTGCAGAGAGCTGGAATTCCAGGTAGCATAGCAGCTTGGGGCATAGTGATCTGTACTATCTGGTTAGTAACTGCCATTTGAAGGAGTTTGCAAGACAGTGTGGCCAACTGCCTCAGAGTGCCGAGGTCTATCCTAGTTTCTTGGGACACATACTTATCATCTTACAAGTAGAAATAGAACAAAATCATATACATAGGCTATTGTGATTTGATTGTGAAATAATACTCAGATGTTGAAGTACTTCTCAGTTTGGAGAGCAGCTTGGGGCATAGTATCTGTACATCGGATCAGAAACTTCCATTCAAAGAAGTTTGCACCATGGTGTGACCAAGTTGTTTCCGAGGTCGAGAACTTTTAAGACTGTGGCCTTGCTAGCAGGAATAGGTTGCAGGGAGGGGGGTGGTGGGCTTGCAAGGTGATATCTACCTTAGTTCCAGCTAAGCACTCTGGTTCCTGGTTCTGCAAGATGTGAACAAGTGTCTTAGTCAGGGTTTCTATTCCTGCACAAAACATTATGACCAAGAAACAAGTTGGGGAGGGAAGAGTTTATTCCACTTCCACTTCCACATTGCTGTTCATCACCAAAGGAAGTCAGGTCCAGAACTTAAGCAGGTCAGGAAACAGGAGCTGATGCAGAGGCTTGCTTCCCCTGGCTTGCTCAGCTTGCTTTCTTATAGAACCCAAGACTACCAGCTCAGGGATGGCACTACCCACAATGGGCCCTCCCACCTTTGATCACTAATTGAGGAAAGGCCTTTCAGATGGATCTCATGGAGGCATTTCCTCAAGTGAGGCTCCTTTCTCTGTAATAACTCCAGCTTGTGTCAAGTTGACACACAAAAAACAGCCAGTACAAGTCACACTATAACCTCCCAATGTCTCTGAATAAGCTGTTGGGGACCCACCATGCCTTTCTTGCAATGATAGACCAATACCCTCTAACATAGTGGTTCTCAACGAGTAAGTCATGACCTCTTTGGGGTCCAAAGACCCTTTCACAGGGGCCACATATCAGATATCCTGCATATCAAATATTTCAACTATGATGATTCATAACATAGCAACATTACAGTTATGAAGAAGCAATGAAAATAATTTTATGGTTGGAGTCTGGACATGAAGAACTGTATTAAAGGGCTGCAGCATTAGAAATGCTTTAAAACATTATCATTGTGTCACAGTGACACGATGACTGAAGCCAACTGATTCAGATCTAAACAACACAAGACTTAATGTCAGTCTGGAAAGGCTCATCGACCTAGCCTTCCACTCATCATGACTTAGAACTTACATGTGTCCAGAAAGCATCCCCTCAGAATCCTAGCTAGATTAGCTCACGGGGCTAACCTGGTACAAGGAATTGGGCATTTTGATGAGCCAATGTTGAGAAGGATAGATTAGAGGAGACTAGACTAGATTGTGTGTGATCTCTAGCACCTGGCACTTTCTTCCTTTCCCCCACTTCATACATTTTCTCCCTCTAGACAGGATATGGTGAAGTGGATTCTGTCCAAGAGAAAGTGGGCCTTCAGGAAAAACAGGTCTTTATTCAGGGAAATGAAAGCTTTTGAAATGTCTCTGGATTGCCCATTAAGTAGCACTCTAAAAGGTGGACTGATTCTTGCCCTGTGGAAACTCTTCATGATGAAGGGTTAATGCAGGACTTTATAAAAAAGTCCCTCCCGTTTCCAAAATGAACAGTTTGTCTTGAAGGAGGGATTTTGTTTTCTTTTCGTACTGGACCTAAATTTGGCATCCTATGGAAGTTTTATTGCATGACATTCCATCAGAGCTCAGCCAAGCCTCTCGGGACAGGAGCAGCAGCTGAGAACAGTTGAATGAATGGCCTATTTTCTCTCTCCATTCCTTTCCTTAATTCCATATGTTTCTCAATTTCTCACTTAAAAATTTAATTAGATAAATATTTTTAAATATGGAAGGTGGAGATTTTGAGAACTCGATGGATCTGAAATAAACCTCTGTGGCTTATGGCCCTTACAGCCTCTGCTATGCATTTGGAGAAACACGCAGCAGAGAGCCATTGTAAGAAACATGGATCAGGGTTTGCTGGAAGGAAGATCTTCCTGCCTAAACACAGGGGTAGAGAAGGCCATAGGAATGTGAATAGCCCTGGGAGATAACACTCTTACAATAAGTGGGGTAATTGTGTTTATGGGAATGGGGATATTTATATGATTGGTTTCTTGGATTAACTTCAGGGAAATGAGAAAATGCTCAGTGAGTGTTTACTTGGAATTTCGTTAGAGGTGCACTTCGTCTCCTGTGTCAGCACCAGATCCCCAGGAATGAGACTGCAGATGTCTCTGACAAGGTTTCAGGGAAATGCCTCAAAGCGATCCAAGAGGGAAACAAGGCTTGTGCTCTCGCCTAAAGTTACTGGAGGTGCTAACTCGGTGTTTGTTGACTGTGTGGCCTTCAGCCAGGAAGTGAAACTCTAACCATTCAGTAAGCTTTTAGCCTGAAGCTCCCTTTTCATGGAGGTGTGGATGGGATGGGCCAGCAACTCTGAAACTACTCTCTGTGAGTTTTAGCACTGAGCAAAAACCAAGGATCCCCACTGTAGACAAGGTTGTCATTTTTACAGAAGGTCCTTATTCGCATGTTTATAATAAAGGAGAGACTCAATCCGATGGTATCAAGTGAGCGCTGTAGTTCTCAGTGTGAGCTCATGACTCTCTGAACATAGACCTCCAGAAGGACTGATTGATGTGTCTGGTTACAAATATAGAGATGGATGCCCACCACAGGTGTGTTCACGTGTGTGTTTGTATTCTAGCTTTGTCATTTTGTGTGGCCTAACAGTAATGAGTCATGCTAGCAACAAATACATCAAGCATCTCAGATCCTAAATACATGGAACTAAGAGGAGTTTAAGTTCTTTGAAGAAGTGGTGGGCTCCATGGCCAAGGGAGGAAAATTAAAAGACAAACCTACAGCATCTTTCCAGTTTCGAAAGGAACAAGATGCGCAAAGAAAGATGGGGCGGGGGAGGGGCCGGGAAGGACAGAGGTTTCAGCTTGTGGGAGCTTCTATTGGCCAGCTCTGAGAATGAATCAGATAAGAAGGTTAAGAATTATTTTATTATTATTTTTAAGTACTATTATTTTAGCTTACTGACTAAAAAGCTGAGTCCACTGTCCGCTAAAGGAGAATGAGGAAAAGGCCATCTTTATATCCGAAAGCCAACTCACGCACGAGGAAGGGATGACGGAATGAGAAAATTACCATTTGGCAGAATGGAGAGTGTGTGTCTAGACAGGATTTTTTTTTTTTTTCACATCAGTTTATAGGAGCTCAGTGAAGCTGCTGACTGACCTTTGAGACACGAAGTATTTGAGTTTTTGCAGCACTAATTATAAACCTAGGCAGTGACATGTCTCACTAATGGGACTGTGTCAAAGGCTACCATTTAGGATGATGTGCTGGGTGTGGATGTAGGGTCCCTGCCCTGCCATGAACACTGGTGATTTCACCCCATGTTCCTACTGATCCTTAACACTGAAGGCAAGTTAAAGAGTCCTCTATGACTTAGTCCCTTTGCCTCTAAGGAACACCGATTCACTCAGAGGTAGCGAGCACATTCTATCTCACCTATAGATTCCTGAGCTGTATCATGTTTATAAGATGAATGGGAGGGAATGAATAAAGTGGTTGGGAAGATGCTTCAGTCATTAAAGTGCCTGCGTGTAAGGCTGCAGTTGGTCTTGAGTTCAGTCCCTGAGAACCCACATCAAAGTTGGTCATGGCAGCATCACTTGTAAATCCACTACTGGGGAGGCAGAGAAAGAGAGACCTTGGGACTCCCTGATTAGCCAGCCTTACCAAATTGATGAGATCTAGGTCTCAGTGAGAGGTCCAGACTCAAGAAACAAGATAGGTAATGCTGGAAGAAGGACTCCTGAGCTTGACCTCTGGCCTCCACATCCACAGGCACAAAAGTGCACCCGTATTTGCATGCGTGCACACACACATACAAACACACACACTGGATAAAGTAGTCAGAAATAAATCTTGCACCCGTATTTGCATGCGTGCACACACACACACAAACACACACACTGGATAAAGTAGTCAGAAATAAATCTTAAACTAGTCGTCCAGGAGACAGGAAAAATACCGGTTTCCATGTTATATAGTCTAGTTTCATCGCATGATGGAAAGGGGGGAGTGTGTTGATTCTTGGAATCTAGAGAAGTTCACAAGATCATTCAGCTCTGTTCAATTCTGTCTTCTCTCCTGTCTAGGAATGACATGGAACATGCTCTAGGAACGAAAACCCTAGAAAACGCTTACTGAATTTGAACGTTGTGTTGCTTTCTGATATTTATGCTTGGGATTCTGAATGATTCCAGTTGAATTTGATGGGACCCAGGGTAGCTGGAGAAATGAGGGGACAAGGCACACACATGGTGCATAAGCAGGTCAGCCAACCACATCAACAGGCACCTAACTAGAAACATCTGCACAGTGAAAAGTTGGGTATCTGGAGCCATCATGATTGGGTGGGAAAGAGATCACTGCCTCCCCCAGGAGGCCTTCCTAAGATCTGTGAGATGGCAAGAATGAGACTGGGAAGTGGGAAGACAGAAGGCCTCGTCCTGTCCTGAGCGTCGAGTTCCTGCTGAGTCTCAGAGTCACACACTTTTATTTATGTTACAGTCAGGCTGACAGAAACATGGAGCACTCTGGGGGTATTAACCAGGAAGAAATACAAATCAGATTTGAGCAGAGGAAAGAGAAGCCTCAGCCAGCTGCATGGGAACAGGAAGGACATTACATGCTACTTTAGCTGGTCTCTTTCCTGCTGTGGAAAGTCAATGCGTAAATGATAAAATTTATAGTGCATGGAGGGTTGAGAGCCAGACTCGCATCATTTCAGTCTGAATTCCGGTCCTGAATAGAGTGCTATTGTCTCCCTCGGTCCTCCACTTCCAATGGAAGCGGTCTGCTGCTGAGGGGCATCTCCGGAGACTTCTCACAGAGTTGGAGGTGCTAGCAAAGGCAGGGCTTTGTAGAGTGAGACATTGATCTTTAGTTAAAATGGTCTCTTCTCAGGAACAGCAAGCAGGTCATGGCATCATCCATTTCTAGAACAGGACGAGTCTCAGAGAACGTGAACTGCAAGTTTCTTATCCATAGGGGGAAGATGGACACAGAAGGAAGAAGGTATTATCCGGTCTTTGAGGAAGACTCTGTAAGAAGGATATCGTGGACAAGGGCTGAAAATCTAAATCCCAACCCTGAAAAGATCACATGACAGATACTGCCTTGCCATGCACACATCCAGATGATCCATCTTTCATGTCAATGCCCATTTTCATCTGAAAAATACCCAGCTTGACCACTCACCTGAGTCACCTGAGAGATGGGAGCCAAATCCACTTCCTGCTCGGTTGTCACGGGAAGGAGAGGTCATTCTGTCCCTGGACTCAGCGCTGCCGAGATCCTGAGGGCTTGAGAAGAGGAATTCTGATGACGTTTTTGTTTGTTTGTTTTGCTTTTTAAGCAATAGTCACTTTGTTGGCAATGTCATCAAACCCTCAAAGCATGTGAGTGTGAGGGATGATTGTGAGCAATGTGGTTTAAAAATGGAGTCTGAGCATTGGCCCTGCTCTTGACTATCTCAGAGGATAAAATGAAATAGTAGAGCAAAGTGCTAAGTACTGTTTTTATACTAAAATAACCACCATTCATTTAAAATTTATTGATGCTATCTCATAACTTCTGTTTCTAGAATAAATCAAAGCCAGCATTTGATAGCTTTTTAAAGATGTATGTGTGTATGTGTGTGTGCATAAGCATGTATGTGTGTGCACACATATGCATGTGTGTGTGTGTGTGCGTGTGTGTGCGTGTGTGTGTGTGTGTGTGTGTGTGTGTGTGTGTACGTGTGCATGTGGAGGGGACAGAGGTCATTGTTGGATTCCTCTATTGCTTTCCATCTTGTTGTCAGAAGGAAGGTCTCTCACTAAGCCTGCAGCTCACAAGACAAGAGCAGTTGGCCAATGGGATCTAAAGACACTTCTATCTTTGCCTCCCCATTGTTAGGTGACAAGCAGTGCCACCTCACCCAGCCTTTTACATATTTGTTGGGGATCTCATGTTTGTGTGGCAATTGCTTTAATGATTGAGCCTTTTCCACAGCTTTATTCTGTTAATATTAAAAGGCCAATCTAGGGGCCAGTGAGATGGCACAACAGGTAAAAGCACTGTATCTCCTGCCAAGCCTGGAAACTTGAGTTTAATCTCTGGGACCCATAGCATGGAGAGAATCATAAATTGTGCTCTCTCCTCTACATATGCACCAGGACTACTGTGTATCCCCAAATAAAATAAATAGACATTGTAGAAAGGAAATATGCATACATTTCCTTCTCTTGATGTCCTTGTATCCTTTGCCATCACTCGTGTGAACAAATGCTGGCTAATCTCTTAAAAAATTAGAGACATAAGTCCTGCGTTCCCCATTGCTCTGACTGGCAGCTCACTGAGAGACAGACAGTGAAGAGGGACTATCTTAGATCATCTAACTTCTGCTGATCCTCCAGCCAATTAAAGATGCTTATGGAAACTTGGTAAAGACCAACTGAGCTGGCTGGCCTACCTTTGAACTGTTCAATCAGTCCGTAGCATCATGGGTTAAATGAATGGTTGTATTCACCCCCTCAATTTTCAAAGTTTGAGGTTTATCAGCCTAAATTAACCTCAGCAGAATCTTGATGTGTTCAGACCACAAATAAGTGAGCAATGACACATAATAAAATGTTAAGAGATCTCCCTCCCACAGGGTCTCCCCCCAAATTCTGTTTTCATTAGCGGAGGTAGATTTTTACAGAGTTAACCATTCTGTGCTCGCTTGGCCCCCATTTTCTGATGAGGACTGCAATCTGGGACCCCAGAAAGGAGGCTGCTGGTTGGGTGTGGTAGGGAACAGGATATGACGTGGCCTTGTTAATAGCATGCCCTAAGTAACCTAGCCAATCAGCTTGCCTCTGCCCTCTTGGAAACTTTTACCACCCACTGTGTTCCAGACTAGAACACCCCACCCACCAGCCCTTCCTCTGAAACAAAGATAAATGTCAGGCAATGAAACTTGGCAGAAGTTGGCTTCCCAGCACTCTGTGTCAGGGTTCCATGAGGGCAAAAATGCCATGATGGAGTTCCAGATGCCAGGAAGGTCCTGCCTGTGACTATGTCCCTTTCCTGTAGGTGGCTCTAGGGAGAGAGAAATGACACCTTCAGAAACTCACATCTTGGCTGGTGAGATGGCTCAGCTGATAGGAGCACTGACATTCCAAAGGTCCTGAGTTCAAATCCCAGCAACCACATGGTGGCTCACCACCATCCCTAATGAGATCTGACACTCACTTCTGGTGTATCTAAAGACAGCTACAGTGTACTTTCATATAATAATAAATAAATCTTTAAAAAAAAAACCTCATGTTTACCTTTCAACCTTCTTGCTCCTATTGTTACAGCAACCTATTTCCTTTATCTCAGTCCCATGCCTTAGCCTTTGCCAAGTTCACCAGTATTTAATACTCAGTGAGAACAATCTTTTGATTGGAAGTTGTTAACCAAACTGTCCAATCCTCTTCTTTCCATCAGCATGTGAGAGTAAAAGAGGTCAAAGTTACATCCTTGAGGAGGCCCAGTTTCTGAGAAAGTTTCTCCTGCCCTAACCAATGCTGACTCCTTATGGTTCTTTGGTTTTGAATTTAACCACTGGCTGCCAACTATCTTCTTTGTTTCACTGATTTCAACTTTCTATTCTAGCTTTCTGTGTTTTATTTCTGTTGCTGTGATAAAACACCCCAACAAGAGGCAACTTAGAGAAGGAGGATTTATATTTTTAGCTCACAGTTAACATTTATAGTTCATCATAACAGAGAAGATAAGATGGTAATGAATTTGAATAGCTAGCCATGTCACATCCACAGATGAGAGCAGAGAAAAATGAATGCCCATACATGTTTGCTTGCTTGTGGTAAACTATATGTCCCTATTCAGGACCCCTGCCTAGGGAATGGCACCACCTACAGTGGGCTGGCTCTTCCTCCATCAATTAACTTAATTAAGACAAATCCTCACTGATCTGCCCACAGGCTAACCTGATATAGACAATCCCTCATTGAAACTCTCTCCCTAGGTCAAGTTGACAAAGTTAACTGTTACACTTGGTTTAACATAGTCATCCTTCTGATTTAGCATTTTACCCTCAGTCAATTGAGAGTTCGTATTCTGTAATTGGTATCCCTAACCTATTCAGAATGCTCTAGTGTTTTACCACTGGGTAGTTTGAACTTCAAGTCAGGGTCCAGAAATTTTTTTCAATAAGGGCTATATGATAAACACATTATTCTTTACATATAGTGTCCACCACCCACCACTGTTTGCATTCTTTTAGCATTTAAAGAATTAAATATTCTTTGCTTAGATCTGTGAATAAACAGAGATATGGTCAATCTGGTCTATGGACTGCACTTTGCTAACCCTTTGCTTTAAATAAAAGCTGAACCTGATTTTTTAAAACACATATGCAAATGGAAAGTATAAGAGCAGCAACTTAGTGTGACTTAGCTGATTCACTTGCTCTCTAGCCTCAACTGAGTGAACTGTGTTTTGAATGAAGGAAGAGGTTCTTCAGGCCATGTAATTATACAATGGACAGGTAGAATAAGCAACCCAGGGACCTTGGGAAAGCCCACGAGAAAATGTCCAAGAGAGAAAAGTGCAACCTATAGAATGCTGTGTCAGACATAACAGCCAGGATGATAGTCAAAGTATTTAGTAACTAATAAAGACTAAGAACCACCACATCCAAAAGTCACTGGAGCCTGGATGCCTTCTTGTAGCAAGCATGCATGCTTTTGTTGCTAGGCTATGGGGAGGTCTTGACTCCAATTAGGGGTCAGATTGCGAAGGGAGTGGAGAATTCTGTTGTGAGGCTCATGATTTTCTGCCCTGTTTTGATTTCTTTGAATCTTATTGGGTCCCCCAAAGCTTTGCATGGTCCTGCTAGATTGACTCCACAACTGATGGTAAAAGCTCCCCTTATCCACTTAGTTTCTTAACTAGAAGCTACCCAAGCTCAACTAATGGGCACTAGTTCCTTGCCAGCCCATCCCACATTCAAATAAATAATTTAGTTATTTTTGTGGGAGGCAGGGGATACACCATCTTCTTCTTTCTCTAAAGCCAGCTTCACACAGCTCCTGTTCATTCAGTTACCAAGTGCGGCCGGCCCTCATGTGGTCGCATGGGTCCTCCTCCCATCAGCAGGCATAGGTGACTAATACGTTGCCCTCAGTCTCAATTATTCAGGGTTGGGCCATATCATCTCATGTTATTTGGGGTGGGGGAATCTCTCTCATAAATGAGGTAAATAAGAAAAGTTTATAACAGGCTGTCACAAGATCTTTGGGACAGTGATTACACAATCTAATAAAAATAGACTTTAGTATTTTAACAGCCAATTTATCTAGATTTGAATAGCTGATGAAGTTGTGGTCCTTGGCTACCCCACTCTTCCAGATTACTCTTACAATTTCAGTCTTCATTTGAGGAGTTGAACCCTCAGCAGTGGCCTTGACAAAACCAGTTAGAGAAGTGTCTTGCTTTGCTTTCCATTGCAATCATGAAACACCATGACCAAAGCCAACTTGGGAAGAAAAAGGTTGATTTCAATTTACAGCTTATAGCTTATCATAAAGGGAGTATGAAGCAGGAACACATGGCAGGAATGGAAGCAAAGACCATGGGTGGATGCTACTTACTGGCTTGCTCCCAAGGTTCACAATCAACTACCTTTCCTATACCTTCTAAAACTGCCCCAAGTGACACCACACACAGTGGGCTGGGTCCTTGTACATCAATTAAGTAGTCAAGAAAATGACCCATGGACTTGCCTACAGCCCAATCTGACGAAGGCTTCTTTTCAATTAAGGCTCTTTCTACCCAGAGGACTCCAGTTTGTGTTGAGTTGAGAAGAAAATAACTGGCACAAGAATCAGACACATTATATTGTTGTTGTTATTGTTGTTGTTGTTAGAAAGTACACAATTTAAATATATCTTCAAGTAAAAAGATCAGATCATCTCTCAGCCCACTCCAACTGGAGTTGGTTTGTTACCAGAGAAACAATAAAGGATCTCAGGATAAAAAGAAGAGCGTATGAGTTTCCTGGTGTGGCCTTGTCATTATACAAATCAAGGCACTGATGCTCTGGGACAGAATCCATAGATTTGATCATATGGGGGAGATGCTAGAGAAAGAAGCAGGAAAGAGAGAATAGAAAAGGAGGAGGCGGGTATGACAAAACAGATGAGGTACTTGTATGTGGTTAGTGGTAAGATTGAGAGGGAAACCCTGTTGCCTACATGGCTTCTATCATTCAGTGAAAAAGACATGGAAATTCCCAAGAGCAGACAGTGATATTGGTTTTGTAATTGGTACAGTGACCTTTAAATAATTAGCATTGCTATGGTGTCCTACTCTGACAGACAGGCAGATACAACTCTAACATTAACATGCTAATATCCCATCATCTGTGATTGTCCCTACTTACAGAGCAGAGAGATTCTGAGTCCACATCTCCCATTAAATGGTTAATGTCTTTGTTCAAGGTGGGAGAACTTTATCCTAGTTGGACTCATTCTTTGAGATTAGCTAGAGTTCTGTTTAAGTGAAATTTAGAGGTTTCCACTGAAGGCAGATGTAGGACTCTAAGCAGAAGCAGGCTCCATGAAGAGTGCCTCAACTGAAAGGTGAAGGACGTGGACTTCAGCACAGGCGTTGGCTCTCACCAGCTGTGTGACCTTGGGCATTTCATGCCTCACACTGTAAAATGAGAACTTTTGCAGACGATGATGTCTTCGGGGACATGCAGCCCAGACACTCTGTGGTTATGATGGAGGGTTGGGGCCTGACCTGGTCCTGACTTCCTTCCTAGGCAGTTGCTGAACAGGAAGTGAGCTCACAGGGAGGGACTATAGGAAGGCTGTGGGTGGAGATCTCCCATGACTCCCACCAGAATGCAGAGCAGTGTTCTGTCCTGCCAGACGTTACAGCGAGTGACTGCAGAGGATCTCTTCAGCACTTATCTCCAGGGGCTTCCAAACATGAGATAATTTCTCGTTTTTAACACCTGCATGAAACCAAACCATAATGATGTTCCGAGGATTCCAGATGCAAAGAGGAATAAATTCACAGATAAGCAAAAGCTTATCCAGAGACTGTCAGTCATTTTTACAGTTGTGAAAACGGCATGTGCAAAGCGAAGAATCAGTCTTTTTTTTTTTCTATTTTTTCTATTTTCTAAACTAGTTTCAGAAAACTATCATACAGAGGAAATTTCATTATGTCATTTTTATACACACTTTCTTCTTGGGGATCCTCCCCCATTCCCCTGCCCTCTTCTTCTGGTCCCTTTTCTCCCCCTAGTAGCCCTGGTTTTGCTATCAGATCACATATAATCCCTCCTTTGTCCCTTCCCACCTAAGACCCCTTCCTCCCCTGCGGAGTCCTTTTAAAATTTTATGACCTATACAGACACACATACAAATACACACACTCATGCACACACATGAATACCTCATAAATATACACGCACATGAAAATTACATGTACACTCATATGAAAATATACACATGTGAAACTTAAAAGCCAGGGTCCACGTTTGAGAGAAAATACACAGTGTTTTCTTTTTGAGTCTGGGTTATCTTGCTTAACATACTTTTTGAATTTATCCATTTTCCTATGAATAATTTTTCTTTTTACAGTAGACCAACATTCCATATTATACATATAGACCACATGTTTATTATCCACTCACCTGCTGATGAACATTCAGACCCATTCAACTTCCTTGCTATTGTGATTCGTGCGGCAGTTAACATGATGTGTACGTACATCTGTGGCATGGTAGAGTCCTCTGGGGTTCAGGAATTAGGTATAGGGAGTTATATGGTAGTTCATTTTGTTGTTGTTATTGTTGTTGTGTACTTCCATTTTACATTTTTTGAGAACTGTCCACAGTGAATTCCATGATGGGTGTGCCTCTACATCCTCCTGGCAGTGAATAAGAGTTTCCTCCCCCCCAACCCCGCCCCATCTTCTCCTCAGCATTTGCTCTCCTTTGTTTTCCTGGTGACAGCCATTCTCACTGGGACAAGATGGACCCTTAAGTTTCAATTTACATTTTTCTGATGACTAAGGACATTGAACATAAAAAAAAAGTTCATGGCAATTCGTCTTTCCTTCTTCTTTTCTCTTTTGGGAACTATCCATTTAGTTCATTGGCCTGACTACTAAATATGTTTTTTTTTTATTTAAATTATGAAGTTCTCCATATAGCCTGCATATTAACCTCTGTTTGCAGGAGAGTTAGCAAAGACTTTCTTTCCCCCATGCTGCCAGCTGCCTCTTCACTCTGCTAGGTGTCTCCTTTGCTATCAAGAAGACTTTGAGTGTCACAGAATCTCCTTTACCAATTCCTGAGGTTATTTCCTGTGTTACTGAAGTCCATTATAGAAACTTCTTACCTGCACCAGTATCTTGAAGTATTTTTTCTGTACTTTCAGCATTTAGAGCCTATGTTAAGGTATTTGATCCATTCTGAGTTGCTTTTATTATGAGAAAGGTGAGAGATGTTAATATAATTTCATCCTTCAACATGTAGATTTTTTTCCAAGCACTAGTGTTTAAAGTGGCTATCTTTCCCCCAATGTATATTTTTTACACAAAATTAGCTCTGTGGGTTTACTCCTAGAACTTCTATATTATCATCATTATTAGTTTGGTCCACATCCCTGTTTTTGTCCCTATGGTTCAGTCTTATAGCTTGAGTTCAGATTGTGAAGCCTCTAATATTATTCTTTTGCTTCAGATTTCTTCGGCTATTCAGGTCTTTTGTGTTTCCAAATGAATTTAGGTTTTTTTTTTTTTTTTT
>NW_022196896.1:99339485-99354575 GCF_008632895.1 Mastomys coucha | reverse complement strand
TTTTTTTTTTGTAGTTCTATGAAGAACTACAAAATTCCTCATTGGAATTTTGACTGGGATTGTTTTGAATTGTATAGTACTTTTTGTTGATACAGTTATTTTTATAGTTTAATTGGGCCAATCTATGAGCATGGAGGTTCTTTATATCTTCCATTATGTTTCTTAGCTTCTTTCTTCATTGTCTTAAAATTTTCATTGTAGAGGTCTTTCATCTCTTTGATTAGAAAGCCTTGAACTGGAACTGGAACTGCGAGAAAATTATTGGAGAAATCACATCTGAAGGACATGATGAGAATAATTTTATCCCTCGCCAATACTCTTCAAATTGTCATGATCATCAAGAAACACTGGCAGGTGGAAGATTCTGTAGGCAAGAACAGCATCAGGTGACACAGTGAGGAAATGGAATACCTTAGGTAGGATCGTACAACAGAAAAGGAACCCTAAGCAATTCTGAATGAGTTTCATTCACAATAATGTATCAATATTGTCTCATTAATTGTTACACATATACCTTAATAAGGTCTTAGTAAAGGAGGCTGAGGGAAGGAACTCTTTATACTATCATTGCAACTTTTGTACCAGTCTGACACTATACTAAAGAAAAGTTTATTGAAAAAACAAACAAAAATCAAGAACAACAAACCAACAAACAAACAAAATCAAGTACCTTAACTTGGAGAGGTGACTCAATGCTTAAGAACAATGGTTTCTCTTGCAGAGGACCTTGGCTTGTTTTCCAGCCGGCATATGGTGGCTTACAATCCTCTGTCTCTTCAGTTCTAGGAACCCATGTAGCCTATTTTATGTCTGCAGGCACCAGGCATGCATGTGGTGCAGATATTCATTCAGATAAATTATTATATACATACACACACACACACACACACACACACACACACACACACACACACATATATGTGTGGCTATATATATAACATTTAGTATTGCTCATGTGTATATGTGTCCAGGACTGACCACTTGGGATTAGACAACCTATGAAATAGCCCTATCCCTGGAGAAAACTGTAGCTCCTTCAAACATTTTCTAGCTTCCTCAGCAATTCTGTTCCTGGAAGCAAAGTGACAAGAACATGAGATAGAAATGGGACTTGAAATCAGAGAAAGAAAATGCCTCAACATTACTGTATTGTATTGTATTATATTGTATTATATTATATTATAGTATCTATTGCTAGATAGTGTCCTGCAGATACAAAAGGGAAAATGTACTCATGAAATCTCAACAATAGGGCTGCCTAAACAGGATAATGGCCATGCTGGTTGGCATGCCACTGCAGACAGAGAGCAGTCTGCACGGTTGCAGTTCTAGATAAGGGGTACAGTTGCTGTGAAAAAGAGTGGAGTAGTTTCTCCAGGGATGCGGGGCTCTTTCGGAGGCTGTCTAATCCCAAGTGGTCAGCCCTAGATGCATATATACATGAGCAATGCTAAATGTATGTCTATGTGTGCATATGTGTGTGCACATGTACATGTCACAATAACAAAGAAGAGACAACAAATTTGGGACAGAGAAGTTGAAAACACAAGCGATTTGGGAGGAATGGCAGGAGTGATATAGATGCAGTGCTTGACTATGAAGTTCTCATCAATACTAAAAAACGTTTTAAATACAAGTCCATAAATATATTGTTTATATTCCATTTTGTGTTTTTTGAAGGGGAGACAATAAAGAGGAGGAAGAACTGACATCTCTGGAAGAAAACATACAAAGCTGTAGAGGTTGTTCTAAATGTTTGTTTCCATGAATACATTATTTACTTTTAAGAATTAAATATTAAGAATACTAAGATTACAGTAAGAATGACTCATGACATTACAAGAAGAGGAGAATGACTTCAGGGGTCCCTAGAACCTCCAGGCCTCTGAGCCATAGTCTGTAACTTGATGGCAGCTGTTTCCTAACAAGGGGAGATGAACACATGAAGTGACTTGCTGCCAAGGATGGTGACAGGGCTTCTGAGACTTCAGGAGATCAGGGTCCACTGGCCTCAGCACCTGGAGAAGTGAAATGAGAAGCCCAGAGGGAAGTTGCAAGGTGAGATCTGATCCAAGACGTCCAAGGTCAGATCTGCTGGTCCAGACAGCCCCACCTGAACTCAAGCTTCCTCAGCTCTTCTGTCCCTGGAAGCCAAGTGACAAGAGCCCTAAGTGGAAATAAGACTTGGAATTAAGAAAACACCTCAAGCCATTTCTCAGTCCTTAACCTGGGGCCTAGGAAGGTGCTAAAAGAGCTTCCCAGGCCTTTTGCTTGTGTGTTTATTTTGTTTTGTTTTGTTTTTTGCTTTATAGAAACATAAGAGTTTTCATTCTTTTGTGTTATATTTTGTTGAGCTGGTTTGCCAGCATTTCCTATGTGACAACTGAGAAGCCATAGTCTGGAGAATTCTGTGGACAAAAGTCGTATTTCTTCCTCCTTCCCTACTGTGCATTTGGCCTTGATTAATTAAGCACTCTGCTACATCTGTGCACCTTCCGGGATTGTTCTCCAGAGACGGGGGAGCGTAAGTCTTGTGCCTTGGACGTAATCAGCAAACTTCCTGGGGAGGAAGTGTGCCTGAGCACCTTGTACATACTGCAGCCAGCTGAGGGACAGAGAAACAGCTAGCACATTGTTGCAGACCCAGTCCACTGCTCTGTCCCCACAACTTCTGAGTGAGGGTTTGCATTTCATAGCCGAAGGGAGTATAGAATTTATTGTTTCACATCGGGATACATTCAGCGGAGAAAGCAAGAGGCTATAAATATTACTGAGGGGTGTCAGGCCTAAATACGGAATGCCTGAAGCAAAGCAGAGTGTAAGGCCCCTCCACCTGTGACCTGCTAAGGAGAGGAGAACAAAAGAAAGTGCACGTATCGTGTGTACAGGTCTAAAAGCAACACATTAAGCTAGGAAAGTATGGAATAAGGTTGTGCCATATTCATGGAATGTATGTGGGGAGCTGAGCTCAGTGTTGGTCCTGAACTTTTGGATCATGGACTGTCTTAATTTTCCCAACACAGATGCCTTCCCACACCACAAGGGGACTTCAGAGCACATGTGCACATGAACTGGCTATGGCATTCTTGAGTTCTGCACATGGTCATCAGGAACAGTTCTCTCTAAACCACCCATTGAGGAGGATGCTCTGTCTTCCTCTGTGAAAGGAATTCTGGGGCTGCAGGTAGCCAGCTAGGCGGATCCTGAGCTGTGGACGGGCATGCTTCAGATTCTTCATGCTCTAGAGAGGGAGTCAACTAGACAAAGTCCAAGTGGTACCCTATGAAGTCTGGGGCTTGGGGACAGCATCTCTTGCCTCATGTTGTAGACTGACCTCATTCTTTCCAGCTTTATTGGATGGCATTCTAACCCCAAGGTGACTGTATTTGGAAGCAGAGACTTGAGGTAATTAAAGTTAAATGAAGTCATAATGTGGGACCCACATACCACAGGACTGGTGTCCTCAAAGATAACACCACAGATGAGCATCCTCTCTTCCCTCCCTTTGCATAGACAAAGGCCAAGTGAGTTCACATACAGCCAAACTCCAAGGCATGCATCCTCCTGTCTGAAGGCAGAGGAGAGAGGTCTTACCAGGATCCAACTCTTAATTTTCCCAACACAGATGCCTTGATCATGGGCTTCTACATTCTAAAGAGGCAAATAAATGTGCTTTGTTGTTTAAACCTTCTCAGCTTGTGGTTCTTTGTTACAGCAATCCTGGAGACCTGAATACACGTGGGAACAAGTGCAGCCTGAACACAGCCATATGCACAGAGAGCTTTTCATGTCCTCCAGTTTCCCAGTGTTAGAAAACAGAGGATGTGCCATGAGCAAGAGGTCTTGATTAAGGGGAGCAGAAGTGGAAGAAAACAAGGTGATGGGTGTCTACCACATGTAGAACACTGCTTTGACAGTGTTCACTCACATGCATTTATTTAACGAGAGTGTTAAATCTCTACTTCTGCCAGGCATTGTACTAGACAGATCTGAAGTGTTAGGTAAGACCTCTGCCCTCAGTAGGCCTACTAGCAGGACTACTACATGCAGTACGATGGATCCTTATATCCTAAAGAGAGAGTTGACGGACAAACACCCTTTGGGAAAACTTGTCAACTCAGGGATTAGTGTACTCCTTACTCGTTCATCTCATAAGGAAGGGGGCTGGTATGTGTGCCTCTTCAGTGACTGCTCCCCTCCCATCCTTGCAGTCTCCAGGGGAAGGATGTGTGACAAGCACCTCCAGCCTCTGAGCTCAGCTGGGTTCCAGATGTGACTCTGGAGCCTGCAGAATTGAGAGGTCATGGAGAGGTAAATGCATACAAGTCCTCTAACCTATGTGATGAGGGGGCAAGCCAGGGCAGAGACTTTAGCTTTGGGTCAGGCAATGCCAGCTTACTGAAGGTCATGAGAGGACATGAGAAACACCAATCCCCACCTCTCAGCCAGTAGCCTAGAGATTCCTGGACTCCCAGGATACTTCATGCACCTGGGATGAGCCCCTTGAATTTTTACTCAACCAAGGGGTTGTTAAAGGGATTGGTTTGTTTTGAAGGAAGAAAAGAGAAACTGGATTTCCCTTCTGTCCCTCCTTCTAACTTCCTTTCTACCCCCTTTCAAGTAGAGTGTGTGACTTCTCCTGCTCAGCTGAGCAGTTCAGACCCTGTGATCTTCGGGGCTGCAACATGAAGGTCATTGGATTAGCATTGATTGCCCATACAACTTTTTTTATATTGCTTATTCTTTTTTATTCGAGGAGAATTTTTATTTCTCCTATCTCACATTTTTTTTTTTTTTATTTTCAGACTATAAATGTACCAATTGGCTTCATACCAGGATAGACCTCTGGGTTTCATAAAGTGGAAATGGAAGAGAAATGAACCTAAAAGTTCCCAGCCACTCACGCCAAGGGCGGGAATGCAAGAACAGTATGCCCTCTTCAGACTTGACCATGAGGGTAGCTTTCAAAAGGGTTCTGACTACTGCTTTGAATCTCTTCACTCTAGAAGTTTTAAGCCAGCATACTCCCAAATGAGACTGACTGGAAGGAAAATACTGAAGGAATTTTATATTTTGACAGCTGGATTTAACAGGAAGACTGAGAAATAACCTGGGATTTGCTCAGGCCTTGAGGACATGTTTATGTTGTCTTTCTGTCCATCTTCTTTGTTCAACTCTTTGGGTCAAGCAAGCTATAGCTGCCTTGTGTGAAAGGATTAGAATAAAGGGGTCCTACAAGTGGCCCACTTAGCTTGTGACATGGAGACAGACTGGAGGGATGTCCCCATGGACTACACTAAAGATGACTTTTCTATTTGCCTAGGGTAGCTTCTTGCTAGTGCTTCAACCAGTGTGTGTCTCTTCCATGGGGTCCACCCTCTTCTACTTTCAAGTTCTAGAAGAGCCTTAGACCCCAACATTTAGATCTGAATCTTCAAGGGCCCCTATCCAAGATTCCTCACCTTCAAGTGGGCTTCTCACCCAGTCCCTGACCTAGAATTAGTCTGATCCTCAGTGTGCATCGGCTTGCTCTCCCCGCCTCTTTACTCACTCACTGGGTTAGGTCCTTCGTGGGTGGCACTGGTAACTTGTAGGGCAGAGTACAGAATGGTGCCAGACAAGTTCCTCAGGGGACCAGGCATGGGACAGAGTATAGTGCCTAGGACTTACTGTCACCAAGATAGCGTCTTCTTCTGATTCAGCTGAGGGTCCCTGCTGTGCTCATTTTCAGCTTTTAAAATATGCTCAGGAGTTCTTCTCCACAGAGTCTTCAAAAACAAGCCATGGAGCAGAGTAGGGCTCATGTCGTTGCGAAGTGGTTACTCTTAAGATATATCACATTTATCCTTGTAGGGGATCTACCTGGTTGACAAGAGGAAAGAAACATGTGCCAGAAGGCACCAGGCTAAGGAGCAAACAAACAGGAAAGAAACAAGCTAATCACCAGTAAACATTTGCAGCATTTTACAATAAAAATATCTATGGGGAACATTTTTCCACATTAGTAAAACTTGCAACCTTGTCTTTGAAAAATCTCAATGCCACATTTATGTTTTCCTTAAAGCATCTAGACTTTCGTGTGTGTTACTCCAACCCTCCACATTGTGGAATCAACACACGTCAGAGGTTCTTACATTTCAGTGTCCCTGTTGCATAGATGACCTTGGTCATTGCTGGGAGACTTTTTTGACCCTTTGTTTCTTTTGACATCAAAGAAAAATTGACTCTGATATTTAAAATCTTATACAGGGGCTTAGTGTGCTGGCCTAACATACTCAAAATAATCCTAGTACTACAGAGGGGAAAAGATTAAAGGTTAAATAGTGAGTTCGAGACTAGCCTAGGCTACATCAAGATCTTGCTTCAAAAAAGGAATCTTACTGCTATGCTAAGGATTGCTAAATCTATTGCTGCCATCATGGAGATAGGAAGCCTGGAGGGTAGGGACGGGGCTGGGATGTATGTCTGTGAAGACTCCTCTGGGTGTGCTGTACAACTGTGGCTTGGAATGTGTCCTCTAGGAGACAAGGGACTCTCTTAGACTTGGATCTTAACCCAAGCTGGAAACCTCTGACAGGCTTGTTCCCAGCAGAGAGGACACTGGAAAAGAGATCCTAGTGGAACCTTTGCAGCAATCAGAATGCACGGGTCCTGCTCAGTTTGCCAGACTGCTAGCAGCCACTGAGAAATCCAATACATTTCCCCTCCTTTCCCTTCTAGATCCATGGATATCATGGCTGGTACCCACCTGGACTGTGACCTTTTGGGAAATGTAGCAAATCCACGCTACAGGTAATTTCCAGGATGCCTGAAGTTTCCGTGCCTGTGACTCCAGTGATCCCCAAGGGTCTTCAGTTAAGAGGTTGATTTCTAGCGAATTATCCATAGTCCTGTCTCAGCTGGTATCCCCTCCATCTTTATCTCTGCTAGAGTAGGGCAGGGACCATTCCTATATCAGGAAAGAGCAGCATTCTCCCAGTACTTCCATCCTTTAGGAGGCAGGGAGAAAGACTATGTCGTTTCCATGGAGATCATCAAGAAGGCATCTTAGAGGAGGTTGGAAGCTGGGTAAAAGGGGGCAGAGGCAGCTTGGTAGTTAAAATTAAAGAGTGGGCTCACCACAGGCAAAAGCAAACTGACAGGATGCCTAAGAGCTAGAGGTCATGACTTCTGTATACTGTCCCCATGGGTGGTTTGACCCACTGACCTCCAGAAGAAAGCTGTAGTTCTGCTCCTATGAGCAGGACACTGCCAAGGGCTACAGATGAGACCAGCAGCGCTCAGGGGAAATATAATGATGGAGTAGGGTCAGGTCCACAGGTTGGTCAGCTACCCAGAAACGTCTGCATTTCTCACATCCACTCTTCCTTACCTCCTCCTCCTCCTCATGGCCTCTAGGACAAGCTTTTCCCTGCATCCCTTTTCTCTTTCCCTTCTCAGCCTCAGAGGATGAAAGTACCCCATTTCCAAGCACCAGCTGGGCTAGATAGCTCACTCCAGCCCCTTCCGTCAGATAGGGGGGTGGATCCTCACATCTCTCATCCTCACTCTTACTCTCAGCTTCCAGCACTCCCTTCAGAAAGACAGCTGCAAACTGCCTTCCCAAAAGGCACTTACCTTCCCAGAAGTCACTAGGCAACCAGTCTGTATCCTAGACCTCTTTCTTTGGAAATCCTTGATATTTCAGTCAGAAATGCCATGCAGTTTTCTCACTAAGTATTGCACAGACCAAGGGACCACCAATGTCCATAGTTTAATATCAGTTAGTCTTGGGGGCAGCACACTAGCATTAGAAATATACTCCCTGTCTCTGTCTCTGTCACTGTCTCTGTCTCTGCCTCTGCCTCCCTCTCTCTCTCCTTCCCTCCCTCCCTCCTCCTGTCTTCCCTCCTCCCTCTCTCCCTCCTTCCCTCTCTTTGTCTCTGTCTCTGTCTCTCTGTCTCTGTCTCTCTCTCTCACACACACACACACACGCACACACACATACACACACATACACACAGTCAGCCTCTGCCAGCCTATGATAGCTTTATTGTCACCCTTGAGATGACTTTCGGATAACTCAGGCTCACCTTAAACAACTGGTCCTCCTCCCTCCACCTCCCAAGAGCTGGGGCTACACTCATGCAAACCTCCACACCCAGACAACTGGAGTGTTTTTGTCTGTTGGCTTTGATGTCCTGTATTTTGGAGATCATTAGACAAACCAAGAATCTTTACAGAGCATGACAGGGTAGACGGCTCTGTTTCATCACTAAACTACATATTCTAGAACATGGGGGACGAAAACAGGAAAATGCTCTTCTGTTCTGCAGGAACTTAAGCTTGCCCCCCAGTTTTTGGTTCTCCATCTCCCTTGCTGCTTCACTATTATGTTCCAAGATTTGTGTCTTAAATGTCCCTCAAAGCCCATGTGCTAGTAGCCAGCATTATGCCTATCAGAAGGATGTTGCAACTAAGGGCTGAGTCTTGGTGGCATGAAGTTAAATGATTGAGAGGGTGACTGAGAAGGGATATTGAGCCCTTGGCCTCTACTCCATCCCAGTTGTGATAGCTTTGCCCTTCCATGCAAACCACTCTCCGATACAAACCCTCCCTGCTGAACTGTGAGACTCCATCTTACCTACAACGCTAACTGACCACAGATTGAAACCTTTGAAACCATGAGCTAAAAGTAAGCTTTTCTCCTTATAAGTTGATTAACACAGGTATTTTTATCACAGTGCTGGAAAGTTGACCAACATGAAGGGGTTCAGCAAACTTCTATAACTTCTGGTGTCTTCACCAGTGTGCTAAGGTTGTTGATACCCGTGGTTGTTAATACCCATCCTTGTTAATCACTACAGAACACTGGAGTCCCCGTTCTGCAGATGACATGCATGCTGATATCTAATCCCCGTGACTCTTGCCTTGCTCTCTTGCAGCCTTGACCCACATTACAGTAACTGCTATCAAAGAGAGACAAAATCTTCCCTTTTCTCTAGAACCAGTGGTCCCTATACTCTAGAAGCAAACATATGTGCCTGGACACTAACTTTATGAACAATTTCTATTGTTCCTTGTTTAAATACCTGTCCTGACTCAGTCTCTACATAGTCCATGTTTCATACGACTAACTCAGGTCTCATCTGGAACCTAGCACCCACAGTTCTGAGGCAAACTGAAGCTGACCCAGATTGACTGAGACAACACTAGTTGAGTGTTTGGGTTGGGATCCTGGATTCATCACTCAGCTTCAGCCTCCTTTATCTGTAAATGGTTCACCATAGTTACTATGCTCCAGAACTGTGTTAAAGGCAAATGGATGCAGCTTTATCTAATGTTTTGAGTGTAGCCAACAGATAAATGTTAATCACTAAAATTGCTATTACTTAAAGAAGTAGGGGCTAAAGTTGACAAAAAAAAAAATGAGGTGATTCATCCGAGATTATGGGCCCAGGCAGTGGCAAAGCTGAGTGCAAAGTCCATCTGCAGGCATCTGAGTGGCATCTGGGTCCTTTGAACAGCAGTGTTTTCTCATAGCTGCACAGGCAAGCTTCTACCTACACTCAACTGGCCTGATATTTTTTTCCTGTTTAATGTCACTGATGAGTCTCCCAGCTGAAAGCACTTAGTAAACAAACAGAGACCTTCAAAGGAAAATGGATTGAGTCAATATGACACATCCAGACCTGGGTGGAGCTGGAGCTCGAGCTAGGACCCAGGTCTGGTGCCTGTTTTTATATGGCCTCAAGCTGGAATGTTTCCCTATGGCTCCAATGACAGGCCCCGGAGAAGAGACATTTTTCCTATAGACCATTCTCATGGGCGTAAGCTGGCGGAGTAACGGAAGGACATCAGCTGCAGACTAAGGAAAGGGAGATAGATGTCAACCCTCACTCTAGTGTTCTCCTGCTATGTATTCTAAGGTATCAAGGTCTTGGTAAAAAAAAAAGAATGTCCTTTAATAAGCCCCCACATTAGGAAGTTGCCCCAACGGTGGCAATTTAAGGCATGCAAAGTGATTCTCTGTATAGACATCTATTGTATTGGAAGACACTCGAGGACTAAATGACTTCAGCAATACACTCTTCTTATGTCAGTCTCTGTGGATCAAGCATGTGATGGAAATCCAGGTGCATGATTCTTGCTAATGGTCTCACATGATCTGGCAGTAAAGATATTGGCTAGGGCTATAGTCACCAGAAGGCTAACCTATGTCTGGGAGATGTGCTTCCATTGAGATGGACTTGTGCAGGAGGCTAACTACTGGAGAGATCAAGTGTCAGACTGGCAGCTGGTACTCCCATGAATAAGTCATCAAGAAAGACATTGGGGCTGGAGAGATGGCTCACTGAGTACAGTGTTTGCCACACAAGCAGGAAGACTTGAATCTGATCACCAGAGCCTGTATCCTAAAATGACATGCTGGCATGAGCTTGCAGTCTCAGCTCTGGAGAGGTAGAGATTGGTGAACCATTGAGGAGAGCTGGCCAGCCACCCTAGTCTGATCAGGAAATTCTAGGCCCCAGTGGAGACTCTGTTTCAAAAACAAAACAAAACAAAACAAAAAAACAGGAAGAAGGGTCCTAATGAAAAGTATCCAAAGTTGTTTTCTGGTGTGCATGTGCATACACACACAAAATCACATGCTCATATGCATGCAAATGTGCACACATATACAAACATCCTCCTACATACATGCATACACAAAAAAGAGAAACACTAAGACAGAAACCATAGTGCCTTTCATGGCCTAGATCAGAGGCCACAAAATGCCATTTTCTGCCTAGTCTTCTGGTGTCTAGTACTAAGTGCAGCTCTTAGATAATGAGAGATAAATTAAGCACTATGTCTTAGGAGGAAACGTCCAGAGAACTTGTGGACATATTGTAAAGCCACTAAGTACTCTGCCAACCTCAGAGGTACATGCTCGTTTTCAATTACATCATAAAAAAATGTTTCTTACTGTCTAAACAACTTAAATTGGTGCTAATTTTAAGCGTCTAGGACAGCAATGACCAGTAATCCGAAGTTCAGATTCTGTGTGTCTTGTCTTCTGGGCCTGCCTCAGCTCCTCCATTTTAGAAAATGAAATGGTTGCCACTTAAAGAAACAAAGACTGGAGAAACTGAATATCTGCATGCCAAAGGATGGAGCTAGACCTTGACCTATGCTTAGAGGCAAAAACTAATTCCGTATATATTCAAAACTTATGTGACCTAAAAGTATGAAACTCCTAAGAAAGAAATTAGGCCACAGGATTCATAATGTTGGATTTGGCAGTGAGTTGAATATGGTGTGAAAAGCACTGGCAAGAAAAGAAAAAGTAGACAAATTGGGCTTAGTGAAAAAAAATTAAATTACATAATAAGAGTAGAACTTCAGCCCACAGAAGGGAAGAAAATATTTGTAAATTATCCACCTGATAAGGACCCAGATCCATCATGTGCAGAGAAGGCTTATAAGTCAACAACAGAAAAAAAATAATTCAGCTTAAAAATAGGCAAAAATCTTGAACAGAAATTTCCCTCAAAGAAGACATACAAATAGCCAGTAAGTGCAGTACGTGCAGGAAGAGATGGTTAGCATCATCAGGCACTAAAGGAAGTGCAAGGCAAGCTACCATGAAGCACCGCCTCACCCTGGCTAGCATGGCTCTAATACAAACAAAGAAAAGAAAACAGAACAAGTTGCCTGGACACGAATCCTTGAACAATGTGGCTGGGAAAAGAAAATGGTACAGCTGTGGTGGAAAATCGTATAGTGGCTCCTCAAAAATATAAAAAGAAAATAAGCCATTTTATCCCTGCATGTATGGAAAAAAAAGCCTGAAAACAGAATCTTGAAGACATACCTGGATATTATGTTCATCACAGCATAACTCATAAGATCAAGGCAGGCTATTCATCCACCAATGGATAAACACAAGGTTGTAAATGCATACTGTCTTAATTAGGGTTTCATTGCTGTCAAGAGACACTATGGCCGTGGCAACTCTTATAACGTTTCCTTTGGGGCTGGCTTACAGATTCAGAAGTTCAGTCCATTATCATCCTGGCAGGAAGCATAGCAGCATCTAGGAAGACATGGTGGTGGAGGAGTGGAGAGTTCTACATGTTGGTCTGCAGCAGGAGACTGTGTTCTACCCTGGGCATAGGTTGAGCATAGGAGACCTCAAAGCCTATCCCTCAACCCCTGCCAGTGACAAGCTTCCTCCAACAAGGTCCCACCTCCTAATACCTCCTAATAGTGCCGCTCCCTATGGGCTAAGCCTTCAAACACATAAGCCTGTGGGGGCCATACCTACTCAAACCACTATGCATACAATGAAGTAACATTCAGCCACAGAGCTGGAATTCTGGTGTCAGTCACCTGAGGGCATTATGTTGCATGACATAGCCAGTCATAGAACAATAGATATTGTAAGGTTCCGTTTATTTGATACACACAGTGTCCTAGTTTGCTTTCTGTTATGATTAAAACCATGACCAAAAGCAACTTGGGGAGGAAAAGTCTTATAATAGCATACAGTTCAGTAATCAAGGGAAGCAGAGAAGGAATGTGAAGATGGAAGAAGACCATGGAGATGTGCTGCTTACCTTCTTGCTTCTGAGCTCATAATCAGTTACCTGTGTTACCCAGCTGAGTTCATATGCCTGGCTCTGCCCTTAGTGGGCTAGGTCCTCCAATGTCAATCAGCAATCAAGAAAATGTGCCCCTGGCACTTGTCAATGAATTATAACTTGATGGAAACAATTCTTTAGTAGTTTTGCTTTTCCCAGTGCATCATGTTGGCAACCAAGATAAGCAATTAGGCATAGGATAATGGCAGTCATAGGAGTAGAAAGTTATGTGGTGGTTGCCAGGGACTGGGGTTGATGGGGAATTGGAGCTTAAGTGTTTAATGACTATAAATTTTTGGTTTTACAAGAAACTGACAGAGATGGATGGTGATGATAGTTATACAAAATTATGAATACATGTGATACCCTGGAACTATATGCTAAGACATTTAAGACAAGGAGTTTAATTTTGATTTGATTTTTACTTTATCTTTCCAAAAATCTATAGGGAACAAAGCAAAAAATAATGAGGTGCCTGAATCTAGAAGCCTTCCAATGTCCTTTGTGCCTCTGATAGTTTCTTCTCCAATATTATCTACCAGGAGATCCTAGAATTTAGATTTCACTTAGGACAATCACTCTTCTATACTTACTAGTCTCCTTGACTGTCTTGTGTGCTTGAATGTATATTTAACATGTTTTTACACGTGTCCTCATGTTTCAAAAACCCACATAAATAAATCTTTCATGGCCCTTTAGTCCTCAGAGGGAAGGTGAAGCTGTTTATGTTACAAGAACACATTTCATTTGCCCTCAGCAGCCAGAGCTTTGCATGCTATTCCTGCAAATGGGGCATGGTGCTGTTGTGTTGTGACATGCCTTTTGATGTAGAACAGCCACAGTCCAGTGGCTTCCAAATATATCTTGGCCTACTGTAAAAAATAACACGACAGGTCTTTGCATGGATGCAGGATCTCGGCACATGTTCCCAGGAACTTGAGGCTATTTACTAAACCCAAACAGAGAAACATTATTTTAATAGTTATGGGTGTGTCCACTTGGCTTTGAACAAGGCTTCCTCCCCTCTACAGGCTCCTAGCTGCTCACACCTGAAGCCTGGGTAAGAAGAATAAAATAGCTTCCGAGACAAGACACCAAACCTTAAATTTATCCCACCGATTAGCCTTAGGATTTCTTAATCTATCATCAAAAATACCACTGGGAGGTAGTGGCACAAGCCTTTAATCCCAGCATTTGGGAGACAGGCAGATCTCTAAGTTCGAGGCCAGCCTGGTCTATAGAGTTCCAGGATGGCCAGGGCTACATAGAGAAACCCTGCCTCAAACAAACAAACAAACAAACAAAATTACCACTTATCAAATCGTCTTTCTTTCCCCTCAAAGATTGTCCACCCTTAAAGAAAAATGGTTCAGGAGAAATCACCTTCTTTTAAAAGCTGCAATCCTCTTACCTTTTTCAGCCCCTAGATTTTGAATGCTTTCTTAGTTTTCCTAGCATTCCCATGTGCCCACACATACCAAGAAACTGTCTGCACAGGTCCAGAAGTGGGTTTTGCTCGAGGTGTTCACAACATCCGTAGTAGTCAGAGTAACATATATAGTTTCCCTTTTGTGGGAAGTAAGCAAGGATGTGGGTGAGGTATACTCTGGAGATTAAGCAATGATTAGAAGCATATATGTTATTTAGGGCTGTGCAACAATGTATGTCAAATTCACCCCTCAATTCAACAAACATTTATTGTATCAACCCCTATGAGTCAAGAGCCAATATGATGTAGCTGGATCCTTGGCCCAAGGTCTTCTATAATGGCATAATCAACTTTCGGTGCTAGCAATGCTCATCTTAAATGTCAACTGGGTTAGGAGAGGATTGGCTTCCCGATGCAGCCACCAGGCTGTTGGCATGATTTAGTTTCTTTCTGATATCAGGGAGCAGACTTCAGTTTCTTGATGGCTATTGCCTAGACTTTTTTTGGTCCTTGATATTAGTTTTTCCACAAGGTGACTTGCAAATATTCATCTGGCCTCCATGAAAGTCAGCAAATGAAAGAGCAAAAGAGAAAAGCTATGGTTTTATGAAACTTATCACTTTGGCTGCATGCTTTTACATCAGGAACAAGTTAGTAGGTTGAGCCCATCATCAGTGCCTAGTGACTGCACAAGTACATGAAGACTAAGAGGCTGCCATCTCTTGGGGAGCCATTTTTGAGCTGCCTACCACAAAGAGCCACAAAATAAAGGACCACACAGTATTGAGTGCAATAGTCAACAGCTGAGTAAGTATTGGATAAGCTCTATAGGCAAATACAATTTGCTGAAATCAAAATACACAGGGTAACATGCTATTTACTTTGCAAGGATACAAATCAATTCAAGAGTATATAATGATCACCCTGTAATGTTTGTCTTCTGGAAGCAGCATGTGGAGGAATTGGGAACAGATTACTGTGTAAATCCAGGGAAAGGGGGTGTAGACACAGAATTAAATTGTGGAGTATGAAAGAAGGACCAAGTTGAACTTGCAT